>NW_009927848.1:30956-45094 GCF_000696875.1 Nestor notabilis | reverse complement strand
CCATCCCCTCTCCATCCCCTCTCCATCCCTCCTCCATGCCTTCCACCCCGGCCCCGAGGGAGTTTCTCCCAGGATGGGGAAGCCGAGCTCGTGTTCCCTTCCTCTGCAACTAACTACCAGCTATCCTCCTCCTGCTCCACGCCCGGTACTCCTAATAGCCCTGTACACCCCCCAGCTATCCCCTATGAAAAGGAGAAGCGCGGGGTTCCCTGCCCCTTTCCCCAGCTCAGAGGATGCGGGATGGTCCTCAGGTCTTTCCCGCCGTCAGAGGATGCTGAGCCTCTGCCTACAGAGAGGAGGTGCGGTAATCCAGCCCTCTGGAACAGCTCTCACAAGAAATTACCGCTGCCTTTTCAGGTCCATTTCCGACCAAAGCCTTTTCAGATGCTGCAGCAGTCTCTTTTTCCCTGCAAGGTTTTTATCCCCTCCGTTCGAATCATCGTGTGTCCATCACCCCCTTCACACAGCAAACCCCAAAACAGAGAATGACTGGAAAGTGATCCCTGTACTTATGTCATCTGGTGCATGAATGACACGCAGGGTTCCTCCAGAGCTTTACCAGGGAAATCACTGCTCTCAGCATCCATCTCCACAGGCAAACCTCGTATTTACTGTGATGATGCTCTGGGGAGCCAGAGCAAACCTACAGAGATCGAGTTTAGCATCATTTTCTTAAGACAGCCCCACTGTCCCAATTAGTCTGTGATGGACCGGAAAGCACAAATAACAGGCTATGATGAGTTCTCCACAGAGCAAGTCTGAATGCTCCCCCCAGCTCCCTTCAGAGCCAGGCAAAGACATTGTAAGACTAGGACTTGTTTTGCTTTTCCTTTCATTAACTCTTAGAGGGCCATCTCCAAATTATGTGTATTTTTCAGCTGTTCTTTTTTGTTTGTTCTCAGCACTAAGCAGGTGGCTCTCTAATTGCCAGTGTTCATGGAGGACAATGGATCTATACATCAAAATGGCAGTTATCTCTATTATCATTCTGAGCACTGTGTATTAACAATGCCAGGCTGCTATAAGCAGACAGCCTTTAAACATGTAAAACAGGACACAAGGACACAAGAGTCCAATAAAACTCACATGCAGCTCCATCTGTTCATGAAGGAAGCCAGGCACTTCAGCTCCATTTGAAACTTGTTTTACCTCCAGGAGGCAAAGCCAGGTACCCTGTCCACCTTGCATTCAGATTACAGTTTCTGCAAAGTAACAGAACCCCCTGTTACCTGGCCACCATGAAAAGCAAATCCATACTGCAGTGTCTTCTCTCCTTCCTCAACCTCCTCCTCCTGCATGCTGCTCCTGCCTATACAAGCCCTGACTCCAAAGGCAGATGCTTCTTTGGAAGTCACCAGCCTTGACTGTGGGAGGTCAAGAACCTGATCCAAAACTATGAAGGATTTCAATGTCTCCAAGGCCCCCATGTCCTTCTCCTGTCTGTGTGAGCATTCAGCCTGGCCTCAATCTCTTCTGCTGATCACGAGAATTTTAGGTGAAATATTTACCCTTTAAGCATTCTCTGCTTCCCCAGGCATATAAATAGCACTCTCTGGTTATCCTTGTGTAACTGCTCTACGCCAGCGTTTGCTTGGCTGTACTTAACTTGGACATGACAGTCAAAAGGGGCAAGTGATACAAAGATGCTGAATAAAAATAGCTAGTTATTTTAGTATCTATGAGGTATTCATACTAAGTACCTGTACCACGCAAGTCCTGTTCATAATTGGTACAACCACCACTACAGAAGCCTTCTTGCTGCTGAACAGACAGCTCAGATTAAGCAGTCCCACACCCCTGCCTCACGTGGCTTCTAATCCATCCCTTGCATTGCAGCAGTGCAGTGAGGTGCTGCAAGAGAAGCTGTGGCTGCCCCATCCCTGGCAGTGTTCAAGGCCAGGCTGCACAGGGCTTGGAGCAACCTGGACTAGTGGAAGGTGTCCCTGCCCATGGCAGGAGACTGGGAATAGACGAGCTTTAAGGTCCCTTCCAACCCAAACCATTTTGTGATTCAGGACTTTTCTCAGTGCCAGTTGGTTTATTTACAGTTGACTTGTAGGATTTCTCTGAAACGCTCCCTTACCTCAGCATTGTGTGGGCTGATCCCAAAGAATCAAGAAGTCCTGTATTTACCGTTGATAAGAGAAGATGTGAAAGCACTGCCAGGGCATGTTTTGCTATCATTTACATCAGGGTCTACATGGGAGCATATGTTAACACCTTCACATTTGATCAGAATTGAGGTTACAAAGATTTGCAAGCTTTGCAGGAGGTCTGTCACAGAAGCTGGGACAGAACTGGATGGGATATATCTAATTCCATCTTCAGCACCCAAGGGTAGGATTTCTAAACATGATCCCACAGACTTTTCTTTCCAGTGCTAGAAAACCAGAGAGAGAAGACAGAGGAAATCCAAGCACTTTGCCCACAGTTAATTAAGTCAGCCTGTGTTTTCAAAACAATGTCACTTCACATGGACTTTTATAGCCAGATATCAGCTGGCACAAGCTTCCCCTTGGATTAGGAAAGAGATGTGACTGCATTAAGTCAAGATTACAGCAGGCAGTGGCATATTTCACTCTATGGGTTGCGAGTAGCACACCCCAACCTCCCTTCTCAGATGTGCCAGAACTTTGATTGCAGTGATCTACACGCCTCATAATATTGTGACAGTCTATCGTGCTATGAATATAGCATTTATCCTGCTGGATTCTCTCAAATGAAAATGCTTTAAAAAGCCCTAAACATGTTTGGCTTATGCTAGAAGCTAGAACTTCAAAGGATGATGAGCGAGTTTCTGTGTCTGAGCTCCTTCTAAATTGAGACTGCATGGGGAATACAAGGATTGCTCTCCTCTAATTAGATATGCTAGTCGGATTACCGTTATTCTTGGATGCCAATTAGTTTTCATGGATTGAAAATCCTGCAGCCTATTTCAGGAACAAATTCATCTCATTCAGAAGGTGCTAAGAGGACAGATCTGGATAAAACACCAATCAAATCTGAAAAGGCAGCACCTCAAGGGACACCGTCTATCCAGCTTCACTAATGGCAGCAAAAATCCCTTCAGAGGTCTTATGCATATGCAGTGCTGGTTGCAACATAGTGGATAATGGAGTTGCACAGATGCTTAGGCTTTGCTGTTGTTATACACCACTCTATATAGATATATATTCACCCATAGCTCACTAGCAGCAACTGTTACAGCAGCTTAGAGCTGTAGCAGTACATGGTTGAACCAAGCCTCAGGAATTCAATTATCATCTTAGTAGCTCTACAGTGAGGCAGGATGAGGTGCCTGGCTCATCTCTTTGTTCAGATGAGGAGTTAAAATCCATCAGACACATCCACCGGAGAGGGAACAGGCCAGTGCTCAGCTGGATCTCATCTGCACTGTGTCCAGACAGGGGGCCTGGCAAAGCAGAAGAGGAGCCTATGCCCATATGAACCCCAAAATCTTTACTCTGCTCCAGCCAAAGCCTCTGTGAGAGGCAGCAGCCAGGACCACACTCAGACCTCCTCCTTCTTACTGAACAAAGATTATTTTATCCTGTAACAAGCACCTGCAGTGATGCTGATGAGTGGAGCTTGCTTGTCAAGCTACAGGAGGACCTGACAAATGACAGGGACAGAGGTATCGGGAACAGTGTCTGCTTGAGTTGAATCCATGGGAGATGAAATGATACTGCTATTAAATAAGCCATACTGCTTCTAAACATGCCCTGTGCTTGGGCAGATCAGGCTGGTACAGTTTGCTACTTGTAATGGGTGGTCAGCCTACACCTTTCAGTTTAGCCTGTCATCCGAAACCCAACAGTGATAAAAAATGCACCCTCATAGCAGAACTGAGTCCACAAGATACAAATCACCTGAATACACCAAGATATAAATCCACCTAATTCTGTATTTACTTGATAGCCATTTAAATCTAAAATGCACATCTTTTGCCTCCACTGAAATATGTTGGGTAAACTTCCCCTTGAAAGTTAAACATGCCTGCGGCTGCCCGTGGCCTTAGCACATGGTATCAATGAACTGCCCAGCAGACTGAGCTCCAGTTGGGATACAGAGGAGCTGTGAAGAGACCCTGTGTGGTACAAATGTGTAATTTCTGTAGTCTGGGCAACTATCTAATTTTCCTTACTATACTTCTATAGTACCTCACCCAGTGGAGTTTTGTTGATGCCGCGTTGCTCTTAGGCAGTACAGAAAACTGCTGGAAACTGCTCGTCTTTAGTCTCAGAGACCTTCTTGAAAGAAAATCTGAAGAATCTGCAGGATATTTCTCCTTCAGAACCAAGAGAACCTTGAAAGTTCAGGTTGACTCTCCTTGAATTGTCTTTCTAGGTCTTCTTTTAAAAAAAAAAAAGAAAGAAAAAGAAAAAAAAAAAGAAGATTTCACTTACTTGTAACCCTTTTCCATGCAGGATCCTTCTAGCTCCAGCTCTTCAGTGATACGTCTGTACCACAGGAATAAGGTCAAATGTTATATGGCCAAACTGAAAAAAGGCTTGAACTATACCTATAATACATGTCATAATTGTTAAGGAATATTAAAAATACATGCACAGACTCTGCTGTGGTTTTCTGGTAAAAGTTCTAAGCCAGCTGATACAAATCTTCAGGGCCTCTGGATAGACTCACAGAAGCTGTAAAAACCTCCTAAAACTAAGCCAAACCCAAAACAAAGGCGAGAGAGGGAAGATCAAGTCTAAACACAACCATTTCCCTGACATCCCAGGTTTTCCACATGACGACCCTCATATGTGCCACTCACATACACACCTATCTCCCCTCCCTCCCCAGGCTTTCCTCTTTCTCAGTGTTCTTCAGCTCAGGTGGGAGAGAACTAGCCTATGCCACGATACAAAAATAAATACATAAATAAAAAGCAGACACTGGGAACTGCACTGTCAGCATGATTACCACTAAAAAACAGTGCCACTTCCTAGGTCCTCCCCTGATAGCAACTCACTGACCTTGCTTACTCCAGGCAGTATATGCAACTTAGCTCTTGAAATTACACTGGTATGGCACCCATTGGAAAGACGACACTGATGTGAAGTAGTACGTGCGTTTCCTGCCCTCCTGTCAGAGAAAGTTGGAATTTGCCTAATACTGTTGTGTTGCTGGGATTTTTAGTCACAAGTCTCTTCATCTTCTCTGTGCTGCCACTTCTCATCCTGGTATAAATTCCTCATCTGTTGTCAGAAAACGATGTGCTGGAGTCCCAGTCAAAACCTGACACTCCAGTTGAACTGGCCATGAAGCTAAAATGGAGCTTTGGATCCACAGGAGTTCAGGCAGCCCTTACGTGATTACTCATGGCTTTATGAATTTGGCCATGACTAAATCCCCTCCTAGCTTTGGCTGTAATGAAATTGCCTTGCTGACAAGAGGAGTGACCTCTGCAGCACCGGACACCTCCTCTTGCTCAAGAAGGACAAGTAACAGCACCCCAACACCTTCTTCACCAGAGACACATCCCGGTCAAAGAGCACTCCACCAAAGGCTGCCAGCATGCCTCTTTGGCCCCGCTTTCAGATGGTCAGCATCACTGCAGGACTAGAGCTTCCAGGCAGCTGATGCCCAGAGAGCAGCCTGAGAGCTATGGAGCATCTCACGCTCCAGCCTGGGCACAGTGGAGCTACACATCCAGACCCCCTAAGCCCTAGAACCACAAAACAACCCCTGCTCAAGCACCCCCCCAGCATTTTTAACCATGCTGGTAACCTCTCTGGTGAAGAAGCCTGAGGCTTGTGTAGTAGACTGTAAAACAGGATGGAAATTTTCTTTCAACAAGCAAAATGATGACTTAAGCCCTCGTATTCTGAGTGCTGCTGGTCATTAAGCAAAAATAAGTTTTACAGTTGCCTTTGCACTGCAAATAATTTCATTTAGGCGATGAAACGGCCCCATTCAGTGTTTCTGCCTGCGTTTTGTCAACTGTGTATGTTCCATTTAATATTTACAGACTTGGGGCACTAGTCTGGCTTACTTAGTAATTCATTTCTTTAAATATTTATAGCACTTTGACTCTCAGCAAGGGTTCTGTTTGGTAAGAACAATATTGGTCCGTGGTTGATAGTGTCATGGAAATTTAAGAGGCAAATTTCAATTTTGTAAGATAAAAATACATAGGTTTCTGCAATAGACCATAACGATTTCAAAGGAAACCTTTTACTGCTGAATGACACATGTACTGAAAAAAAAATCCCATTATGCCCTTACACATAATTCGAGACTGAAGGGACAGTGCTGAGAGATCTATTTCATGACACTGGTATTCATACAGCAAAAGAAATCGCCAAAGGAATTTTCAATCACCTCTTTTCAATTGCCACTGACACTGAAAGCAGAAACCTAGCTGCAAGAGGACCCCCTGAAAGAGAGAGTAAAACCTCCAAAATGCAAGAGGAGTTTTTGCTAAGATCTCTTCCCACTAGAAAATCCCTTTCTTCTTTGCATACGCTGATTTTAAGACTTTTAGGCTCTCTGTGTGAAATGCTGTGTGCTTATAAAAAAGGCTTAAGTGGCTTAAATTTAAAGGTAGCCTTGGGAATTGAAAATATCTGGCAGATATTACTTACTCCATCAGTGTAAATGTCTAGTTCCACTGACTTCAGAGACTACATTCAAATGACACCAGCTGAGAGCCAGGACCAGAGAGCACATCCCTGGCCTGTCATTTTAGGCTTTGCTGTAGATGCCTAAGTTTTCAGGCATTCCTTCCTGGGTAAGGCAGTAACTACCTATATTTGTGATGCAGAAACAATTTTCCAGAGGCAAATGATAGTTATAATTGCTCTGCAAAATGCCATATGGAAAAGTTATGGCCTGTCAGTGATGCTGACTTCCTCACACACAAACCCCTGTTCACTGGACACCACCATCCTTCTGCTCCTGAGTTTTTTCCAGTCTCATCTCCCCCATTAGAAGTCCAGGGACATGGGATAACTCACTCAGACAGTGAGGCAGAGGAAGCAGAGGCACCACATGTCAGCACTGATCTGATGTTTTGCAGAACATGCCCCATTCCTGGCAGTGTTCAAGGCCAGGATGGACAGGGCTTGGAGCAACTTGGTCTAGTGGAAGGTGTCCCTGCCCATGGCAGGGGTTTGAAACTGGGTATCTTTAAGGTCCCTTCCAACCCAAAACATTCTGTGATTCTATAAACCTGCCTCCCTGCCACTGCAGCACACCAGCCAGTAGAGCAATCATCTGCCCTGGGACCGAAAAAGTAGCCACCATGATAAGTAAGATCAGTAGGAATAAGCAGCTGGGAGTGAGAGTGATCAGTGGGAAAAAGCCCAGCAAACAGTGGCTCTGCAAGCCAAGTGGTAGCAACCACTTCTCCTTGCAGGAGGAGACTCCAGAATTTGGCTCCCTGAACATGAAGGCTTTCAAATGCAACCCAAGCCTTCCCTCCAACCCTGCAATAATGAAGAAAGTCCCACTCAAGGATAATGAGAATCTTTTCAGAGTGGAAGAGCTATTCTGCAAGAGGCAGAATTAATGACACATGAATTCAATGATTTTGACTGCAATCCCCTTTCTCCCCAGGGATCCCAGGCTGCTCCTGCATCCCAGCCCAGCCATCCACCTGCTCCACCCTGCCTTGTCCCCACCTCCCTCTGTCTTGTTCCAACCATTTTGGTTGGACATGGTGCAGACTGGAGCTGTGCAAGTGCTGACAGGATGGACATGAGCTGGTCCCTCAGGGAGGGATTAGTTTGGGTCTCTATCCATCTGCCAGTAACATTAATTTAGGTCCTTCTCTTCAAACATTGTCACAAACCTTCTGTCTTTGCCACCTCTGTACAAACAAGCCAGGCAGCACAAAGCTACAAGCACAGATGATACACAGGGATCTCATGGCTCCACACCAGGGCCACCACGCTGTCCCTTCTCCAAAGACCTCTCCCTGCCCAGAGAGAGGAGCATGGTCTGGCAGAAATTCACTTCCACACTGCCTGGCACTCATTCACCATCCCATCCATCTAGCTGGTCTTGATGAGAAGTTTATGGCTTTGTGGCTGCCAGAGATTGAGTACTGGGTTCCTGTTGGGCTCTTTGGAAAAGCACCAATTTTCAAGAAGCAGCAGCACCTCCTGCAAGAGGTTCACTGCAGCTGGCACCTGGCAGCCTACAGACAGGACCAGGCAGAGAGCAATGGGCATCTTTGCTGACATTCAAAACCCCATCGCACACGTCTGCCTCTGTGGCTTTCCAGCCAAAAACCCTCACAATGTGCTTCAGGCCCCTTGCCAGGGATGCGGAGCCAGCACACAGCTTGCCAGGGAATATAGAAAAAAGCTCTTTCAAGATTAAATGTCCTCACAAGGTGGAAACCAGCAAATGTCAAGAGCTGTGACTTGTTATCCAGGGGTACTAATGTAGAGGCCTGCCATAGCTTCCCTCTCCATACTTTGACCAGCTGGAAGCCAGGATCCCATGGGAATGGGGTGATGCCAGCTCTCCCTGGGGTCCTCAGCACCTTTGATGCCACACTACCTTGTCCTCAGGTGTGTCTCTTGAAAAAGCATGTTCAGGACATTCTCTTTGGCACAAGCTGTCTGGATTTGCAACACCTCAGGGTTTCCTCAGCCTTTCTGCTGGCAGCTGGTGCTGACCACACTCAGAGAGAAGGCCCTTGGGGGTGACTCCATCCATCCACTCCATGTGATGTTTGAAGGGCTAAGCAGAAATCATTTTAAACAATCTGGGAGGAAAACAATATGTGCTGGTGCAAGCCCTGATGAAAGGCCCAACATCCAATTGTAACCCTGGGAGTAGTGAGGTGATGTAGGTGGGAAAAGCAGAAAAAGCGCCCCTGAAAGAAACTCTGCTACCCTTGACCTGGGGAAGAGCAAGCCACAGTGGCTGGCTTGACCAGCTTTCATGTGAGGTGAACTGAGCCTAAGTGTCAAGCCCTAGCTTTGGGAAGAGACAGCTCGCAAATGGCTCCTGCCCCATGCAGACCTATGTTGGGTGGCTGCCTAAGGGAGGATATTTCAGCCCAAATGGGTCAAATGTGGCAAACTTTCACTGAGAACAAAGCTAATGGGGCACTTCAGTTCAAGGTTAGGAGCACCCAGTGCTAGCTGGGCAGTGTATATGGGTGACTGTCACACTGAAACTGAGTAGCTCTGAGGACAACCAGAGACCAGGGCTGTTGAGATTGCCCGCTGCGCTCAGACACTGAACAAGAAACATCTGTGCTTAACTGGCTTCATTTCCTTCTCCTCGTGGCAGGCTGGTGCTGTTGCCAGCTCCTCTCAACAAGCACTAGCACCGCAGAGGCACTCCATGGTAGCAGGAACAGGAGGAAAGAGCCCAGAAACCAGCCTGAACGCTGTCCAGAACTCTACTGCATTTTAAGCCTGATTCAGTGCTGCCTCTGGAACTACTTCCCCAGCCTTCAAAATAGTCTTTAGTCACAGTCTATGTTTCCTCATCCCAGAAAATTTTGTTTTCCTCGGTAATTCACGTGCAACAGGCTTATTCTTGAACACCAAACGACCAGTGTTAACAGTCACAGAGACAAAAACATAGACACGAGACTTGTCTACATGCTCTCATCACTCCATGTGGTACTCAACCTCATGGGCACCTCTTTCTGCTTCCAGCACCAAACATGTCTCAAAACTAAGACCAGTCTTTCCTTACCAAAGTGAGAACTCAGATGACAAAAAAGCCACCGCAAAATACAAAACAAAGCAACTGCCTTATAGATCCAGCCATCCCATAGAGGGAAGAAGGGCTTTGAGAACACACAGGCAGTTATCCCACAGCTGCCTTTGGCTGTGTCCTGACTCTCTTGGCTCCCAGCCCATGCTCACGGCAGTGATGCTTCGTCAGGGATCACCAAGACCCAGGGTAGATGAGGGGACCAGGACATGAAGACAAGCAAGCCTCACAGAGCACATGCTGAGTCACTTCTCAAACAAGGGGACCTGGATCACAGACACAAGCCCGTTTTATTTCAACCTCTAACTGCAGCCTTTTTTGGGAAGTTACAGTTAGACAAAAACTGGATGTAAAAGCCCTGTCCTCTCATTCTTTCTTCAAAGCTCTCAAGATACCCAGAACAACCTGCTGGAAACTCGGAACAAACCAGTTTGGAAGGTCGCACTGAAAATACATTGCAGGACACACCACTCATCTCCCCTATCCCCACACTGGTGTCTTTAATAACAGAATCATCCCATTTCCCTGGTGAGAGGTGCTGATTTTAGCACCCACTTAGCAGCATTCCTAGTCCGGGTACTGCATCTTGCCCACAAATTCAGTCATTACAGCTAATGCTGGATAGGGTTACCTGCCCTGAGGTTGACTGACATTTCCCAGTACAAGAAACTTACCTTCTGGGGTAAGTGGAACTTTGTTCAGCTTCAACTGAGGTGAGATTTTCCATGCCAGATGTCCTTTCATTACAAGACTTTCCCTCTTAATTCACAGCACCTGCAAATAAATAGGTCATTGTAAAGGCGATTTAAATAAAGGTTTGACCTTTCAGCTATGAGTTTTCTGGCTTTGGTTAGCTCCAGCTACTGTCTTAATCACATCTTATTATTTCATGCTCTGTGTGCTATGTGCCAGTTTTTACTTTTAAGGAAGAAATGCTGGCATATGTTGTTGGCTAGTAGATGTGTGGGGAAAAATAGTCATTAGGGAAAGCCTACAGAACAGGGTATTTTTAAAATGAACTTTTGTGTTGTGGGAAAACATATGCCCCACACAAAATCACCTACACTCAATAATGAAATTGAAGCATTTATATAGGATGTATACTGACTCTTGTACACTGATTTTAGCAGCCTTATGGTTGGACAGAGCGTTGGGTGACATGCCTAGTGGGAGGTGCTCATGCCCACAGCAGGGTGTTGGAACTAGATGATCTTAAGGTCATTGCCAACCCGAACCATTTTCTGATTCTATGATACATCCACACATAGCAAAACACCTCAGACTCCTGGGGAAAGATCCTCTGCTGGTATAAATGACCCCAGCTCCATTTGCAGGCTGGGAGCTGCTGAGGATCTGCTCCAGCACCTGCCTGTCGCAGGAGCTCAGCTCTCTCCTTGGCTGCCTTTCAGCTCTGGGATGGGGCAGGTCATTGGCATGAATCAGTGCCTCCCACTAGCAGCTGTGTGGGAGGGAAATCAAAATGCTGTTGGAGTAGGCATCAGTGAGGCCATCAATACCAAACGTCCTGGAGGAGCTCCCAGCCGAGGAGAGTGCAGAATGACTTAATAGCAGGAGGATTTGTCAAGGATGACAAAATAGTTTGTATCAGGCATTTCTGTAGGGTTCTTTTGGGAATAGAGAGGCAGCACTTGCTGCCTGCCAGGCTTAGCCTGAAGATGAGCCTCAAGGCAACCCAGGTGGCTGGGAGGCTGTGTGCTTGCTGCAGCCTGAGTCACCATGGGCTCTGGATCTGGGCTGAACAGCAGGGAAGCCCCTTGGGCACTGGCTGTCAAGTCCTCATCATGTCCTCTGTTCCTCCTACTTGGTAATAATGGACCAATTTTGCTTGTCATACCCACTGATGTTATTCCCCATATTATACTTCACTTGCATATTTCACTGGAAGATCTTGTGGAATCCTGTATACCCACAGCCCTGAAGGGTGCAGTGAGTTTTAGGAGTTGTCCTAACCCAGGCTTGGAGCACTGCTCCTCTGCTGTGAGCCAGGACACTTTCTTGAACAAGCAGTGGGAAGAAAAATGCTTGGATTTGTTCTACAGTGAAAGACACCAAATGCCTTTGCAAACACAGCTTCCATGTTCTACTAGAGAGCACAGGGAGATGAACAGAGGAAGACCAGAGCTCAGGCACAGCTTCCTGCCAACAGCCCTGGGATGGCAGCAGCATGATTTAGGGAAAGCTGGGAAAACTTCCTCCGACAGCTCTTAAAGTGGGCAGAAAGAGGAGGGCAGGAGGGTGTCTGGGATCACTCTGCCCTACGATCATGCAGCCAGCCCTGCTGAGCAGCACGTCATACTTGGGATAGAGCAAGAGAAAAATAACAGCTCAGAGGGATATTTCCCACCGCGCAAAGGGCCAACTTGCCTGCTATCTTGCCCAGCGCATGCACACAACAGTTTTTCTGCCTGGCAGCTAAATGTTTGAAAGCTGAACCAAAGCAGCCCAGCTGCCTACTGAGCTCATGGTGGTGGAGCACGTTTGGGTACAAAGCAGTCCAGCATTGCCTGGTTCCTCACCTCCAGGGAAACAGGTTATTTCCTGCCATAAATAATGCAGTGGAGAAAAAAATGAAATGATGGGATGGATCACAGAAGCAAACAAAGCAAATGGAGAGAAACCAACGGCAAAGGGGCTCTGAAAGACAATGGGTCTGTGCTTCACCGACTGCTGAAACCATGGAAGCATCAAAGCTAAGTCAAGTGCAAGCCAGGTAGAGGAAAGCGCTTCACCTCTCAGAAACAGAGTTTCCCTGAGGTTATTGCACAGGCTGGAGAGAAATGTACAGAATGTGGGACATTCCTACAAGAGCCTTGTACCACTCTTGGTACTTAAACATCCAGAAAACCCTGTTCTTTACCTGGAAGGAGCCATCACCTACCTACCCATGGATGGCCATACTTCCAAGCCACTGTTTCAGTCCTTCTGATGACACCTGAGCAACGCTGGATCAAAAGTAACAAGCCTGTGACCATGCTTCTGTGGCTTCTTCCAGTCATGGAAGGCAAAAAAAAAAACAAAACCCACCCAAAACACAGCAGGGCTGAAAGTTCTTGAAATTCAGGGAATAGCAACATGACAGGAGAAGGCAGATATTTCACATAGTAACTGATATGCAGGCAGTGTATCAGGGGTCACTGCAGCAGCAAAGCTGGGACATGAACACTGGGACATATCTAAGGGCAGAAACATTTGCATGGGAGTGTTCATCCTCTCCTATATGTAGGGATAGGGCAGAGGGAGAGTTAAGTCACTTCAAAAGTACTGAGCCTTTGGAATATAAGCATGAGTTGATTCATGTCTTTGACTTCAGAAGGGATGAGAAATAACCACAGTGCAAGACCTTTCTAGATGTAACTGCTACAAATATCTGAACTTGGATATCCTGAATATCCCATCCCAAGAGCTAACTTCAAGCTTCATGAATTTTCACTTGTTTTCTAGGAATGCGCCCAAGCACATAATTTCTGGTTTTACTCACAAAGGACACAAGTTTCTTCTCCTTTGTTCTGTGACAAATGTGGGGGTCCTGTCTGTGAAGACAGTGACCCTAGAAGTGCTCTGTAGCATTTCCAACCACACAAAGAGAATCACCTCGGCCAACTCTTTACAAACCACATCCCAGGATGCCAGATTATCACCCACCTAAACAAGTGCTGAGACTTATCCCCTCTCCGTTTTCCCTTCCTCAAAACTTTGCCTCTCAACCACCTACTGTGCAAAACAGCATGGACACAGGAATCAGGCTCGTACTCCAAAGAAAACAAATACATTTAAGAAAAAAACACGTCTCCATCAGACAAGACCTGTATCACGTTTATCACTCGAGATGTTTATTCCAAGGGGCTCAGACTTTGCCCTTCCTTTTGTCTCAGCCTGAGACACACATCTATTTTTGGCAGGCTTATTGGCATGAGCTGAATGTTGTACCTGAAAATGAGCAGTGCACAGAAGAACCACAGGCGCTCCTGACTGTGAGGGATGCAAACATCTCAAAAGATGGCATGTTTCAGTAGCACAGAGCTTACCACGTCCTCGGTGAGATGCCACCCAAGATCTGTAGATGTGAGTCACAATCCAAATCTTTCAGCTGCATCCAGGCTGTTCTGCCTACATTGCTCTTTAAAATCAAAGTTTCATACTCTCCTCTGCTGCTATCTGCCTTCATGCTCTTTCCGCAGCCGCCTATTCTCTATTTTGTCATTGCTTCCATCTCATTTCCTAAAGGGTTGAAGAGTAATAAGTCCTCTTATCCCTTTTCTTGCTGCATCAGAGATTTCTAGTAAGAAAACCAGGATGTTAAAGGCAGTTTCTCTGCAGTCACAAGAGCCCGGAGCGCAAGAAGCAGCATGATCCCCCCATGGCAGGACCCCAGATTAGCTGCCTGGATATGCACGTTCCAAACTAAGATTGCCTCATTTCTGCTGCTC
>NW_009927848.1:0-30900 GCF_000696875.1 Nestor notabilis | reverse complement strand
GCATCCAAGACGGGCAACAGCATCCTGGCCTGTGTCAGTACCAGTGTGGCAGCAGGGCCAGGGCAGTGATCATCCCCCTGTACTTGGCACTGGTGAGGCCGCACCTTGAATCCTGTGTTCAGTTCTGGGTCCCTCATGACAAGAGAGACAATTGAGGTGCTGGAGCGAGGCCAGAGAAGGGCAATAAAGCGGGTGAAGGGCCTGGAGCACACGTGTGATGAGGCATGGCTGAGGGACCTGGGGGTGTTTCATCTGGAGAAGGCTCAGGGGGGACCTATCTGAAAGAAGGTTGTAGTGAGGTGGGGGTCAGTCTCTTCTCCCAGGTAACAAGAGATAAGACAAGAGGTAATGGCCTCAAGCTGCACCGGGGGAGGTTTAGATTGGATATTAAGAAAGATTTCTTCACAGAGAGGGTGCTCAGGCATTGGAAGAGGTTGCCCAGGGCAGTGGTGGAGTCACCGTCCCTGGAAGTGTTCAAAAACTGTATAGACAAAGCCCATAGCAACATGGTTTAGTGGTGGACTTGCATTCCTGGGGTAACAGTTGCATGTGATGATCTTAAAGGTCTTTTCCAACTTAGTTGATTCTATGATTCTATCATCATTTAAAACACTTATCAACAAATGAACAGCTATTCTCTTGTATGTTTTCTAAATCTCATTCAAAAAGCAGATAAAAAGATGGCAACTCCATTTTTTCCAGGCCTCAGGAGGCGCACTCTTTGTGCACCCTTTCTCCTCACAGCCCCAGAGAGGGGCTCCAGGCAGATACCTCGCATTTGTTATAAGTGGGAAAGGCCACATCTGGCTCCAGGGCTGATTGAGGGTGAGACTAGAGTCCCTTAGGGCTTCTTTTCTCTTCCATCAAAACCCAGCAGGTATCTCTCAAACCTCAGTGGCAGCAAAACTCTCCCAAAGAACAGGAAACTCCCATTTTGCTCCAAGCTTTCTTTGTGGAAATTGTATGGGTTTGGATTCTTCTTTTAAAAAAAATCTGAGTAGCAGACTAGGTGATCAAAACCCAAAGCACAGACCTATTAGTCACCAAACCCAGTACAGCAACTCAAGGGCTCCAGATGCAGCCCTCTGACTTCTCCAGCTCACTCTTTCTTGGAGGTTATTTCCCTTAAATTGGCAGTTAAAAGGTTTTCCACAGCAGTTCATATATAACTGTGTGGAACAGCACAAATACTAGTGAAAAATTACAAGCAACAACATCTGATTTACATTGAAGACCTTCCTTCCTCCATGTACATCCTTAGCAATACCTCCCTACATCCATCAGTATTAATGCCCTTGTAGCTGTGACAGATGCACGCTGGTTAAGCAATGTGAGCTGGCAGGGAAAGGCCAGTACTGTTTCTGTAATTATTGATAGCACACTCCAGAGCATGTTTATTTTTTCCAGCTGTAACTATTGCTATAGCAGCTGGTATTACCTTTCTCCATAATTTTTGCCTGCAGGATGCTTTTCTCTGGATTCTGGCAGACCAGCACCTGCAGACAGATTTACTACTACAGGAATGATGCTGGATCCTCATCTCAGCTCCTTTTTTATCCCTAGCACCATTAACTTGAGTAGCTGGGGGCTGCTCCAATATCCCGTGTGCCCTTCAGCAGGTGTACAACACCCCCCCCATAAAAGCAAGCAAGCAACACCTTAAGCAGAACCACCAAGAAGCCAGATGTATCAGTTGCATAACTCAAAGACAGCAAGACAGTTCCAGTATAAAGCTATTTGCAAAGAGAGATTGCATCAAATCCACAGATCTTGGCCATAATTTGCAGCCAGCTGGGCCAGCAGGGCCTCTTAGTGCTCTGGTTAAAGCCAAATTTCCACTGCTTTTGCTGGAAACACCTGCAGAGCAGAGCAGCTGTGCCAACCTGCCAGGGGCAGCAAGGCAGGAACAGCAGCCCCATGTGAAACTGCAGCAGGCTGCGTGAAACACAAACACTCATGCTTGGATCTGACCAGTGTGGAAAGGGAACAGCTGAGGAACCTCAGCAGCTGGGCTGGCAGGGTAAGAGCTACCTCTGAACTGAAATGCTGAAAATCAAGTGCTAAAACTGGCGCAAGTGGTGTGAGTAACCACATTAGCTGGGAAACTTGAAGGTGACCTTTGAGATCCCAGCTGTGCTTTCTTCTTCATTTTTTGCCCATATGCTGTCAACTAAAGCACATACCCTCCTCTTGCTTTCTGTGCTTCCTTGAACACATCCACACTGGAGAATTAATGGCCTCCTCAGTGTTGTTCGCTGCAAGCAACATCCTGCAGCAAACCACCCCATCAGTGAACATAACAGTGTGTGGAAAACATGCAGAATGGCACATGTCTTCCTGGTAGAGGGAGTAAAGCAGCAAAGAAGCCAGTGAGCAATAGAAGGCCTCCAAGAGAGAGAGCTTAAGTGGTTGTGTGTGGGTTCATTGCTCTATTGCTGACTGACATCAGGCTCTTTGGGCTCAGAGACATCTGTTTCATTTTAAATGGAAAACTCCTCCAGGGATCTCATTAGCACCATCACAAAAGACAGAAAAGAACTGGAGGTTGGTGAAGGGATGATGGTGGAGAGGAAAACAGGACAGAAGCGCTGTCAAGCTGTGTATAAACTGGCAGGGATGGAGCCTGCAAGCACTCTTCCCCATTGGGGCTGCTTCCTTCCCCTGTCCACAGGGTGACTGACCGGTGTGGGGGGCAACATCCAGGAGAGCAGCTCCCCAAAAGCTCAACCTGAGGCACCTACTCACCCATCTGCATTCCTGGGGCTGTTTTCCCCATTCCAAGTCCCTCCCTCCTGCTCTCATTCTTCCTGGGATCTGTCCTCCTCCTGTCTCCCATCACTGGCTGGACACTGTTTTTTGTAGGGGACACTGCTCTGGCCAAGTTCATGCCTCTCAAACTGGCAGCAGAGGACAAGGCACCTGTGGCTGTGTTTACAGTGGTAGGAGGTGCATTGGCTTTCTAATGCAGCCGTACCACTCTACACTGCTGAGGACTGGCTTGACATAGGATCCTGGCAGCCCTACACATTTTAAGCTGATTGTTCCTTCAAAGCTGCTTCCATCTTTCTCAAGACTCCACTGCAAGAAAGAGGCGAAGTAGTCTGTGAAAGAGTATTTTAGTGCATCCATAACATGGATAGATTCCCCTCTCTTAGGTTAAGAAAAGTCACAAAAGCAACAGACAAAATGCAAAGAACTCACAAAAATAGGAGGAAAACAATCCAACTTAGTTAATTCAAAGCAACACATCTTAGTTATGACTGCAAATCAGCATAAGAAATTCAAAGACTAAGTTAGCCCCCCTGTGCTATTGCTCACCAGAAGTAATATGCATTATTATGATGTCTTCTATGTAGCATCATAAAATGCGAAATAGGACTGTGCTTCTTTCAAGAACAACCTGTTCAAAGCAATTGGTGAACCTTGCTTGAAACACCTGGCAAAGGAGAGAGATGCATTCATCATCCTGTGTCTTGAAGGAATCGAGGAGAGATGTTTATCAAGGAAATGAGTAATACAAATGGTTTGGCTTTCAGCAGACTTGGAAATACACAGAGCAGGTTCCAGCACAGGTTTGTAAAAAATTTAATTAGCAGTGAGTGGGAAAAGGAGTGACGAGTATTATTCTCTGTGCTGCGGTCTTGTTTAACTTAATAAAAGTGATTGAAGTGTAAGATTCCAATGAAACACTTCTTAATACTAAGTGTTTCTGCAGGAATGGAGCTGTTTCACAGAAGGAATGATCAGGTATTCTAAACTCCATCATATTTCAGCTCCTAACACCTGAAATCCGAGAAGACTGTCAGACTTGCCTAAACATTAAGCTTGTTTTGTTATCATTAAAAATCAATGGATTTTGGAGCCTAATTTACCTAGCTGAGCTCTGCTCTGCTTCTATAAGCACCTAACATATGAAAATGTGCCATAAACTAATTAGGTTTATTCTATTAATGAAAATCTAACAATAAAAGCTTGGAGAAGACAAAATTCAGAATTTTTCCAGAAGGATTCTTTGATTTGCAAGCTGTGAAACGAAGCAAAACCTCCATCAAAGCAGTGGGTCTGGCAACCCTGGTAAGGACTACAATGTACCTATCTTCTCCAACCCAGCTGTCTCTTTTCGAGCCTGATACCTCATTCAAGAACAGAACATTTATAATTGCAGACAGTAAAGCATAGCTTTAGTGACTGACAACCTGTCCAGAGAGGGATTGGACCTGGCTGACCACTTCAAAGGGCTCCCACATGCTGAGCAGAGGGGCCTGAACTGCAGCCCTGTGTGACAGCAGCACCCTTCCCACCACAGCTTTGACAGTGGGAACCCAGTCCTGCATCCCTAGTGCAGCTGTTTTCCTTGGGATTCACTCCTGGATTCTGTAAGCACAAAGCAAAGGAAATCAGGCCTGCCAAATCCATAGCAATGCATCAGACTCAGAGATCACTTTAAATCCCCACCAAAACCAACTGCTGGGAATTAGTCCTTAAGGTCAGCTCTTAATGTCATAGGCAAGTGACAGTCACTAAAATGCAAGCTGGGCAACCAGTGCATTGGGCCAGTTCCCACTGCAGTCAGTGCTCATCTTGCCAACTAAAACCAGAGCAAGAAAGTTCTTCGTATAAACAGCAGCAGAGCTTAGAAAAAGCAAACCTTTGCTGTAACCAACACCAGATGATCCCTAATGGTGGGATGGTTCAGACATCTCACAGAACATTTTCCATCATCTATCAACACACCAAGAAAGTAATCACAAGGTCCTGTGCAGTGCCAACAAAGATAAGAGTGTACTCAAGCAACAAGCATTGGCTTTCTCTCTGTGAAAGCTCTGAGCTCAGACTCTATGGTAGGTGTAGGGAGAAAGGTGGAGAAAGCAACATTGCCCCTGCAGAATCAACCAAGTGACACACAGTCTTGGGCCTGCTGGTTTGTGAGCTCTGCTCTTCCTAGGTATTCTGAATCTTACAGCAGGCAGCTACCAGGGCAGCTGGCACCAACTCTGCAGCTTCCCTACAGACATCTCTGCAGAGCCCTTACTCATGAATCTATTTCAGGTTGCTCTCAAGCCACCTCATAAAGACAGGAAAAAAATCCTCAATCTGTTCAGCTGGAGCATTTGAAGTGTTAGAAACATCACTACGGTGATAAAGCTTTTTTTATTTTCTTTTTTTATCCTTCCTGTTAAAAAAAATAACCTTCTCAGAAGCTGTATTTCCGCTCTCATAAAAACACACACTTTTTCTTGTTGAAAAAGCTCACCCGCGTTGCAGTCATGATCTGTGGAATAGCACATCTGTAAGCAAACACACAGAGCTATCAGGCACCCGGTGGAGGCACAGGAGTTACAGTATCTGTCAGGTACAGAACAAAGTCTTATGTTTCCTCCCTAGCTCTGAGGCATATTGTTCCAAGCTTGTTCAGTCAGTGTGTTACAGTCAACAGCATTTGGACATCCATGCCCATGCCATGCTTGAATTTGGGCTGGGGTTCAGCTGGGGTGGGGGTGCAGGTCAATTTAAAAGCTTGGTAGGTATAAATCATCATGTTTGATGCCCCAGCAGCACACACCGTATTACCCGTCACCCGGCCCACTTAGTCAACACATCCTAAGCAGTTACATGGGGACCACAGATGCTCCTTAAGCAGTGCTGCCCTGCAGAGACCAAGGTGGCAAGGTCTGCTCCAGATGAAACCCTCCATGGAATACGTGTGTTCAAGATGGTGCTAAGAGAACAGTTACTTTCTAAGAACATCACCTTTTTTCACAGTAAAAGCAAAGCTCCAATGACAGCAACATCCCAGTGTCTTGCTCACTTCTCATGTGACACGGCAGGGCCCTGTTCTGTCCGTGTTTGTTTCAAGAGGAATTGCAGGACATCATCGGAGAGTCCAGGTGTTCTCTTTATGTCTTCCAACACGACTTCTCCTTCAGCTGGCTTTGAAAAGCAAGCAGTAGTGGGGTGGTTGGGAAAGATCTTACACCCATCTCTGTTCAAGACCACTTGGGCCATTTGCAGGCAACGCGAGGCATATTTTGTTCCATCCCGGCTTGCTAGCTCTGAAATCTTCCGTGACAGGCATCGTGATGTGGCCTCGTAGGTGGGATCTGTTCTGTCTGGCCGTTTTTCACAATACATTTTGTAAAAGCCATCAAGAGATTTCCTGATTCTGGTATCTTCTGCACTATCATGTTCACAGATGGAGGAGAGCACAGCATCATTAGGTTCAGTGGGTTCACACAACCCTGCTTCTGGATAACATCTCATGCTTGCTTCCTCAGGGCCTCCAGCAGCAAAGCCTGCAGGAACTGCAGAGGACAGATCGCTCTCTCCTGCAAGCACAAGATCAATGAAACTGATTAATCACCAGGTCATCCCTGTGGCAAGATGGGGTTTTTTGTCTCTCCTCACTGCAGTCTGGCAAACAGGCTCTGTGCTGTTTTAAACCTGGCTGGACTACAGAGGGGCTTGCTGCATAGATTCATACAAGATGGGCTGTATCTGGGGATATCTCAGTTGTCTTGGCCTTGACTCTCTGCAGTGACTGAAGAGTTGGAAATTGGGATCTGCTGCTGCTGGAGATGACATCTGAAGCACAGGGAAGTCTAGCTTGCAGCTGAAGCAGTTCTCCCTCTGTTTCAGTTTCCTCCCTTGATCCCCAGGGTCTAATCCTTCCCTTTTTATAGTCTCAATTTTACTCCTACAGCACCATGTGCTGTCCTGTCCTCCAGCTTTTAGCTACATCTAGAGCCTCCAAACCAACATTGTTATAGAGACTGCATGGCGTTTGGGAATGGGGACTGCAAAAGAGGACCTTGTGCTTCCCCATGAAGTCCCAGGGGGTTGGAACTAAATGATTTTTAAGGTCCCTTCCACCCTAACCTTTACGCGATTCTATGACCAAATGTTCTCTGCACATGCTGCAGCCTTATGTAAAGGCTGAGGACTCATTCTTGCCTAGCTCTTCTCCTCCTTCCTTGCTGACCCACATCTCTGGACAACAGTCAGGCCTGTGATTCTCTACCGCTCCAACGCAAGCAAGGGGGATGCTTTGTACTTGCACATAATTAATATAGCATCGGCACACAGACACTTGGTAATGACATGACCAGGATGATGAGCAAGCCACAAACAGCTTCTAGTAGGAAGAGCCTCCATAAAGAGACCTTGAATTGGGCTCTGGTACCCAGTGAGTGTGTCTAACTGCAATCTCATCTCCAAGCCTGCTGCGCCACAGCCTGTGTGCCAAGCACCTGAGTCACCGACAGGAGAATTTTCCAGGGCTCAGGCAGAGGTTGCACACCCGTCATCTGCAAGTTACATAAGCAGGACGCAGCAGTTAGAAAACAGCTTGCTCTTTTCTAATCCTGTGAAACAGGAAGCAGAGTGCAGCCCGTCGCTTTGGTAAGAAACCACATTCAAAGCAAACCTCAGCGCGGTGGCAGAAGGTTGTTCTTTCCCCCCTCCAGTAACACAAAGAGTGACCCTCGCCTCCCTGAGTGGCCAGAGACTCATTAAAATGAAATTAAGATGTCTCTGCAGCCACATTGTACATTGCCTCTTTTTTCCTCCCCCTACTTTCTATCTTTGATCTTTCTTTTCAATTTCACTTCATCTCCGATTCTGCAATTTAAAATAGAACTTTTCCTCCTCTTGCAATGTGTCATTTCCAATGCAGCACAAAGAAAAGCCTAGTGGCCTTCTTTTAACAACAATATATGCCATCAGAGTAGCAAATCAGAGCAAATCAAAGAGAACAGGTCCATTTTGCCTCAATAATCTCTCAGCCTTGGTGCCTATGTTGAGTTAGAACTGAAGGCTCATGCATCTCAGATAATTCAATCAAGTGGCACTTGTGCTCAGACCCCTGTAGCAATTGCAAACCCCTGTGCTGTGTTGTTGTCTTCCTATTTCTTATGCACAGCTCAAAGCCATATTTTGTGAAAGAGCAGCAGCTGCCTCCAGCTACAAATCTCAACCCTACATAATCTGGGAAGATCAAAATCCTGTTGGTTTCATCCTGTCAGGGGAGACCTTTGCAATCAATGCTGTTCTGCCTTACTCCCGCAATCCTAGATTGAATATTAGGAAAAATATCTTCACTGAAAAGGTTATCAAGCACCGGAACAGGATGCCCAGGAAAGTGGTTGAGTCACCATCCCTGGAGGTATTTAAAATGGTTTAGTGGTGGGCTTGGCAGTGATAGATTTCTATTTAGATGCGATGATCTTAAAGGTCTTTTCCAACTTAAACTATTGTACTCTATGCCAGTAGGACCTATAAAGCAGCCATCCTCTGTGGAAGCACAATCCTCTGAAGAAGTGACTGGTATTATATTTCAGGGGGTTGGGGTTTGATTAGTCAGAAAGTACTTAATTATATTACTGGGAGAATAGTTTTCTTTCAGCTACTGATTAAAATTTATGTGTATTATTTTTCAACAGTAGGCCCTCTTAGCAGATACTTTTCCAGCAAAGCCTTCTTAAGGCAAGACATGGAAAGTTAGATGCAGAATTCCCAGAACCAATCTACATCCCACAAAGTTGCATTGTTCCTCAACTTTCCTTACCATTTCCTAATACCTTCTCAAACTATGTGCCAACTTTGCAAATACACTCAACCCTTTTCCTCCCTAAAAAAGGTCCTTCCTCGACACCCTCTAAAGAGCTGATACAAACCACGGGGCACAAGCCCAGCAGCTGGATGCCTGCAGCTTCCAGAAAGAGCTTCTCAGGTGGGGCACACATACAGCAGTCAAGCACGACACGTAGGCCAGCAAATATGCTGCTAAAAGGAAAGGCAGCATTAAACTAACCAAACCCCTCTTCCCTCTTCACACACTTGCACCCCTCAGGAAAAGAGAGATTCCTTGGTTGCACACAGCAGCGGCGCTTCAAAGCCCAGACCTCTCTCGCTAGCTCTCAGCAGCAGGAAAAGTGTAGTTTTGTAAACAATTTATCCTTACCCAATCAGGGTGACTGCCCCATCCCTGGCAGTGTTCAAGGCCAGGCTGGATGGGGCGTGGAGCAACCTGGTCTAGAGGAAGGTGTTCCTGGGGGGTTGGAACTAGATGAGCTTTAAGGTCCCTTCCAACCCAAACCATTCTGTGACTCTATGACTTGTGTGACAAGACCGAGGAAAGGGTGGGGGAATGATTCCATGGCAAACTTAACAACACAGCTGTCACACACCCTTGTGTTGGTTTAGCCCAATACCTGCAGAAGTCAATGCAAAGATGAGCAGAGCTGAAAATTCACGCTCCATTTGTCAGCAATGGAGTTTCGTCACCAGAGAATCTGCCTCGATTTATTTTTAGCTATTTTCACTCATTTATACTACCAAGTATGCATCAAAAGGAAAACAAAAAACACTAACAAAAAAGCCCCCAAAAAATGAAACAGGCCATTACTCATGTCTTGTTTTTATTCTCACATGATGGATAATCATCAGTAAGAATGTATCTTATTTCATCTGTACCTCCACTCCATGCTAATTAAAGTTCAGCATTTGCAGCTTATTAGTAAAAGACCTGGAGGCTGATAAAAGGATATTCTTTGTGTTTATAAACCTGCTGATGAAAATTTAAAGTCTCCATCTGGTACAGGCACATAACCTTACCGCCTGAAGCACATAACCAAATCCTGCTTTGGACTGGGGCCACTTTGAGTGGTGCAACAACTCTGCAATATTATTATCTACGCTTCTACATTAGCAGCTCATGCACCGGTTTGAGTCTCTGTGTAACTGTATTCAAGCACATACAGTCAAGAGTGTAAAATAAGCCATCCTTCGAATAGCAGAGCTGCTACACTGCTGGCTTTCCAAGGAAAGAAATCCACCCCCCCCACCCCCAATTCACAGGCTGAGGAAAAGACTAAGAAAAGCAAATATTTTTTTTTTTTTTAACAGAACTAAATTCATCTGGAGACGTACAAATTGCAGTATAATAACAGCAGTTATTCAAGTTCAACCAGATGTTGGTTAGGTGATCATAGAATGGTTAGGGTTGGAAAGAACCTTAAAGGCTGTGTGATGCTAGAGCACGCCCCTATGTTGTAAAATCAGCGACGGGACCGTTATCCAGAGTGTCTCAGTGTGACAGAGATTATTTAAGTACTCAGCTCTGATGGTGTGCTGAGAAAACGTGTCTGCTTCCTGCTACAGCCATCCTGCTGGCTGTGGAGGCCCAAAGAAACCATTAGGATCAGCTTGTCTGAACAAATGTCCCTGAACAAAGATTACCAGAGAACTGAGCAACACGACAGTAGAAAGGGTCAAACAAAGAAAGGAGAGAGCTATATGAGAGAGAAACTCTTTCCTTGGGTGAGACTATCCCAAAAGTCACCAATACTTTACTTACTCTTCCTGGGAGTCAGGGGGGCTGAGCATAAGCAAATACAGCTTTCTTTCAGAGTAGCTGAAGAACAGAAGCAGAGGACATGTTCTAGCTGGAGAGACAAATTAAGCTATGGAATCCCATGTCAGAACTTAAAATACTGCCTTGTCCAAGGCACCACCAAGCTTTTGTGCCAAGTTCAGGATCTGCAAGTGACCACAGATCCTGCCTCTTGGCACAGTGCAGCTAATTGGTGCTCCCAAACTTTTCCTCAGAGAGGAAGACAGAAGACTGTCCTCTGTCTGTCACAAAAATTAGCCGTTTCTTGCCCTGGACACCCCACCTGTCCTGGACACTGCCATCTAGTGCGCTCTTTCTACTCACAAGTCTTCTCTCCACTGTGCCTTGTCAAAGTCAATACATTCTCGACATCCATGGGCAATGATGAAGGACAAAGTTGTTTTGGTTGATGATATCCATTAAAAAAGGATCAATGAGAAGCTCTCACAGATTTTAATGTTCCTCTTTTCCCATCAACCTGCTAGGATATATCTGGGTGAAAGCAGTTAACCACAAATAAGAAAGCGTCCCTAATTTTGTGGTTGCTATAAAGTGGTAAGACAAATGAACACAGATGCCACCTCTGAGGGTTGCAACAGCCCTCTCACCATCCCTAGGAAATCCCTTCTTGCCTCTCCATCAGACACATGCATATGGCATATGAAAGCTCAAGCAGAGGCAATATTGCTTGGGCTTGAGCAGAGCTCCCAACTGACAGCAAATCTGTATCAAATCACAGGATTTGGGAGATGCATACATACGCAGAGAAGGCAAGAACAACAGCCCCATGTTGCAGCAGAACTCCGTACATGCCCATCCACCTTACAATTAGATGTGCTGTGCACTTGAGACAGCTCTTACTTGCATTAGCAAAATTTTCATTGATTACAACAGTTAAAAACCCATGTGTGAACTACTGATTACATCCCTTTACATGAACTGGAATATATTTGCATTGTATGATTTCCATTACTAACATTTCAATTGGAATAGCACCAAATAAAAAGAAGTATCAAAAAACCCCCAAGTATCATTCTGCTAAGTGCTGTACAAATAGCTATCACTTTGAGTAAATGACAGATCCTAAAGCGTTTTTGGTATAGTATTGAAGAATTGTGGTAGAGTTTACAATTTCTCTGCACAGATCTCTCTGCCTTGCACAAAACACCTGTTTTCTTCTTGCACTGTTGTTTGGGAAACCTTCCAGCATTTAAAGCAAAGGCAAAATGGATTTTTCAATGACATTATCATTCAAACAGACAGTTACAAGCAGAGCAAATTTGCCGTCTCCCTGATGACACACAAAACAGCTTTCTCCTGCCATATATGCAGTAGGCTACAGCTCATAAGACAATATCTGTGAGAATCTCTTTCACACATGACATAACCAGCTGCACTCTTCACCTACCAGAATACAGGAGAGGCACACATCGCTGTGTCTGACTGCTGAGGAGTTGGCTGGGAGCTGTCAGGAGACCTGGAGGAGGTGAGCATGGGAGAGTGGGCAAAAGGTAGCTAGAAAGGAAAGAGCCTAGAGGAATTTGGGAATTGGAGTAGAAAACAGAGGCAGTGATGGAGGACTAGGTATAGGCCAGTACTGAGTCAGGCTCCCTGCTTTTTTCTTCTACCTACTGCACATTTGTGGCGTGAAAACTTGGGGGGGAGGGTCTTTAATTTGCATGGATGAGATGAAAGCAGTTATTCTAGGGAAGCATAAACCCTTCCCTTTCTGTCTAACTGTCTTAAGGATTTGAAATTCAAGAAAAATAAAAAGGTTGGCAAATGGCAAAGAGCTTTTGAAATTCAATAAGCAGGCGTAGTGCATCCCCCTAGACACTCTTCCAAATGTCACGCTTGGTATTAAGTTCTGCCCTGCTCTGGGAGCTCACATCTTATGCCTGCTGCACCATACTTTTAAGATAGCTGGAAAACTCAGGTAAATGAAATCTTTCAGAGAACGCTCTAGTCAAACATGCTGGATTTAATAAACCACAGAGCAAGTCAGCTATGAACTCCTACAAATTAAAACTCCTTATTTGGTGAAAGCCAAGACATAGGCACCACTGCCATCTCACAAACCTGTTCCTAAGCAACCAAGCCCTACAGTCCAGGGCAATAGGTATGGATAGAAGCAGTGGCAGCGTCATAAATACCATCACTTAGAGCTATGCCCCAAGAGCCTGCTGATGACACATCCTCAGCCAGGCCCCAGAGCACTGGGCACTGGATGTAAGTAGGGTGCTTGAGATTTTATTTTTACAAGTAAATTCCTCCCTTGGAGCTCATCACCATTGTAAAAATAGAAATAGCCAAGGTAAAAACTCCTCGAATAGGTATATTTAGAGTGGTTTCATTTCCATGACTATGTAACCAGTAAAGACCCCTAAAGCATCCTATTTGTCTCAAATAGTGATTTTAAAATAGCTTCTTAAGATCTAAGTTAAAGATTCTACTAGCAAGAGTAACATTTCTCTGGAACATAAATAATGAAAACATTAACTGTCAATTAAAGTTATTATCCAGCAGATAATGCCTTGAGGGCATCAAGGGGCTTTATTAAACTGCAACTATCTGTTGCTTTCCTATTACATAAACAGTCTTGGGAACTGACAGCCAGAATCACCTTGTCTGTGTTACACTAAACACACCAATTTCCAAAAAGAAACACTGGCAAGGCTTCATAAGCTAATCGCTCAGTTTCTAATTAGGCATTAGGAGAGCATGGGAAAGCAACTGCAAGAACAGCAGCACCACGCATGTTTATGTGCACAGACACAGCAATGATGTACTAGACCAGCCTCTTCTTAGCCACAGCAAAACTTGTATCAGTGGGCTTCCAAGCCTTGAGAGACAGGATCCAACATGAGCATCCCTGAGCCAAGCCTTCTCTGTGGTTACACTAAGGACCATCCCCTCCTGTCAAGTCCACTTATGCACCAGGACCATAGCATCACACTGCCCACAGGGATGATTCACACCATTTGAGTCAAGTTTGACCCCTTTCCTCTTGTGGGCAGGCAGAAGCCTTTTATTAAAAAGATTGATTTTTCCTTCTTTTAATCAATAACTTGCACTGTTGCTTTTTCATACACAGAAGGCTCTAATTTAGCCACAGATCATATTTGTCTTTAAGCCAATCCTGTTCCAGAATAAAAGCAAAAGTCTGGTGTTTAAAACTGGTGGGGAACAATTCTGCCTGTCTGATTTTCACTGCTTAAGATTTGTACAGAATTTTATGGAGGAAAACTGGGATTTGTGCTTCATGGTGCCTGAAGGAGCTTTCTCACTTAAACAAAGTGTGTTGTACAGCTAAAGCAGATAGTAATTGTTTCCCTTCATATCTTTTTCCTGCCTAAAAATTATGAATTCCAGTCTTGTCTATTCTCTTTTTTTCCAGCCAACTCTGAATTAGGTCTTCACAAATTGTTAGCTTTCTGACATAAGAATTTCCCAAACCCTGATTAGCTGAGACAGAAGGAATTTTAATTCAGCCCTGTGTTAGGTTACTAGTGAGTTAACTCTGGAATTGAGAAAAGGATATGCTGTGCCTACCTCTTCAGCTAAGAGCTGAGAAAGTCCCTTGGGAACCTGAGTCATTCAAGGAGACCTCTTGAAGAGACGAACAGGGAGTAATGAAAGACAACATTCTTCATAGTTCCAAGGTAAAAGACCAAGCAGGGAAAAATCCTTCCTGCTTCTGGCAAGACACACAAAGGAAAGATACTGTACATTCTGCAGATGTCATACAGAACTGATGAAGCTATGAGCTGAAATGAAAAGATGAGTTGAACATCTATCTGGATGACAATTAGTGATCATACACAAGTCCATAAAAAAAAATCTGGAAGAGTTAATAAATCCCATTCTTTGGAGCTTTAACAAATCATCTGCTAGAGGCAAGAATAGGACCCAACAGGCAGCACATTGTATGCTGCAGACACCCATTTGGTAGGATGGAGATGAAATACAGGGAGGAAAACTGCCTCTTAGTCTGAAATATTCAGTAATGGCCACTGCCAGTGACAGGAAGCAATTCTAGATTACAAGTATTAGTGAATAAGACAATATCACTGTATTTGCAAGTATGAAAAAAAAACAAACCCCAAAGCAATATCCTTTCGTGATTTATTAAATACTTCTGTCTTTCATTCAGAGACACACATTTGCGGTACTCAAGAGGACTGACAATCCTCATCTGATGCCTTTGGCAAGAATAGGAATAAGCAGACAGCTCTCACTGGAGATCAATAGCTCAAGTTTCAACATCAGTTTACAAAAATTCTACCCTCTGTATCTCCATGCAGAGTGACATGCATCACAGTTTTCCTGGAAAAACAAGATGATGCTATTCATACAGCTAAAACAGAAGAGGAAGAGCCTGTCATGACAGTATTTCTTTAATGAGAAGACCAAAATACTATATAAAATTTAGCAAAATATTTGCTTTACTTACAGATTGTGTGAACTTGGAAAAGGGTGGGGAGGGGTTGTTCAAAGTACACTGCCTTCCCTTGCCATTACAGCACTTGAAAGTCCAATTCATTATAATATTAGCACTCACAAACATACACAGAGTTTATGTTGCAGAGATTCACCTGCATTTCAGCTCTGCTTCCAACCAACTATGCACAGCTGAGGACACAAGTGACATAAGGAGCATAGGCAGAAAGGCAGTTTCTAGACCAAGAAAATATTGCAAAGCAAGACATTTTTTAAGCATCCTTTGTTGTGCATCACTTGTTTGGGTATTTTTTGAGGGGAGAGGAACTATTATTCCTTTTTCTTTTCTATTATTATAATACTTTGTTTCAATTATTAAACCATTCTTATATCAACCCGTGGGCTTTCACCTTTTTCTTATTCTCCTCCTCATCCCACTGCAGGAGTGGGGGGGATTGAGCAGGAGGCTGTGTGGCACTTAGTTGCTGGTTGGGCTTAAACCATGACGGTGAATTTGTCCAACTTTCTACCAAGTTATTATTTAGGTTCAGGTCCCAAATCGGTTGACTGATTTGCAGAAGTGCTGAATACACAGATGCTCTCATCAAATTTAAAAGAATCCATAAAGATTTTAGCTCTTTTGAAGACAATGCCATCTAAGCTTTAACTTGACAAATTGTTCAGCAGCAGATCACTACAAGTTGTACAACATAAAAAAAAAAATAAACCAAGAGAAGTAACCTTTTGGCACACTCGCAGAGGTGGTTTCCTGAATTTACTTACAATAAGATGATTTTAAAACCACGCTTCTTGTCTGTGTCATGCTCCTGAAAATATTCTGCATGTCAGACAAGCACAGAAAGGCTGGAACTTGAAGGAGTAGGAAAAATAAACCAAACCCAAAGAAATAATCTGAAAAAGCACAGCTGAACAGCAGGTACAAGGGTAAAGAAATCTGCTGATAACTCTGGTGAAGATCTGAAGGCAGAGTGAGGTTTTCCCAGTCTCCCTGCAGGCCTTATGTGGCTGCACACATTGAACAGGCTGTGCAAAGACGTAGCCAGCCCAGGGTGCCGTGGCACAGAAGGAGCAGACCTACCTCTCTGTCCTGTCCCTAGCCCCACTGTGTCGGATGTGGAATCACACAGCTTGGGGCTCTTTTCTGCATCGCCAAAGGAATTTGAAGCTTGTGCATCAAATATCGATCAAAAATGAAAAAACAGACTCAAAAATAAGAATGGAAGCAAGATACCAATCTCCACATATCAGCTTTCCATGGGCTAATAAATGAAATATCCTCATATTGAAGAAATCAGAGAGTTGGATATATTAAGTAGTCATAAAGGAAATTTTCAAGATACAGAAAATGCAATTTCAACAGAATACAATGAAAAGCAAGCAAGATATGAAAGTTTAATAACTTGGAGGTGTTTGTTCATCACTAGTCTGTGGCATTTTGGCTCGACACTTTAAAACCACACTGAATAAACATTTGAGCCATCTAGTTTTGCTGCAGTATTACTTGAAATCAAGTAATGAGTAGAAAGATTATTAGACTAGAGCAATAGGCACATTTATAGGCCATTCACAAATGCTGGAGACTTGAGAACCACAACGGCTTTTTCTTAATTATCTACGTGCTGGTTTGGGAGTCACTGAAAGTCTCTTCCACCAGAACCAGCTTGATAGAAAATTAGGTATTGAACAGAATTGTTTTGCCATTTAAACAGTCAGCTTTCTGCAGGAATTGCTGTGTTGTTAATAAACCAAGCACCTGAAAACTGAAATAGGAAATGGTTATCACATAAGAACTGCACTGGGAGTGAATCCTCAGGCCCTTAACGGGCTGAACTCACCTACCAAACTTTCCTAAGGTGGTGTCATGGCTGTGGGAATATATATGCATCTGAACAGACTAGATAAAACCTGACAGGCAGAGCAGAAGGAAGAAAGGAGAAAGTCCTTATAAAGGAGTATGACTTTAAAAGCTAAAAAGGAGAAAAAACACTGAGCAAGGAACTAGAGCAATCTCCATTCATCTCCTCACTTTGTCCTCTCAGCCAGTCACGAGAAAAGCTTGGCAATACAGGCATTTCCCTGCTATAATTCAGCTTTGCCCTCAAAGGCCAAACAGTAAAAGGTTTCAGTCACTCCAGATTTGTTTGCATTCCTTTAGCTGGCTGCAAAGTCTATTAGTCTTGCTTTTGAGGAAAATTTTTTAGCCATGAGCAGATTTGAGTACACTCAAACCGCTCAGTTCTGTCCCAAACAAAACATTTCACCTGAAGTACTAGTGGACACAACTCTGGGTAAACTATGAAGGTCAGAGAGAGCTCAAATCCTGCTTAAAAAGGTAACCCCATCCTGTATTATTACCCCTCAGCAATTCTGCACCAGGGGACCAGGATGGCTCTGCTGAGAGGCTGCACAGACTTTATCAGGCAAGAGCCTGCCGCTGTGTGTGAACCACTTGCTTGAATAGGTTTTTAATAACACCTTCGACTACTGATGAACTGTGGTTAGTGACAGTTACTGCAACCACGTAATGTTCGTTCACCACGCTTCTATGACACAAATATTTTTAAGCCAGATATAAGAGAGAACAAGATCTTGCATCACCACACATAGCCTGAAAACATCTTGCAGCGTTCACAAATACTTGTAACCAGAAAAATTAGTTAACTCCTGCAAAACAGGGCAAATAAAAGGACAGATATGCCAGAACAAGTTAGGGCGATTCAAATGTTCAAAATGTAATTCAAATACCTCCTTAATCCAAAAATAATCACACAAGTAGTAAGGTAGAAAAAAAGATAATACTCCTTTTAAAAATGTAGGAGAGATAGGGTTTATTGCGGGGATCTATGAACAGTGTGATGTGTGTTTTTCATAATCCATCTGTTATTTGCACTTGTAAACATCTGCATCATTTACAGATAGTAAAGAAAAACACTCCAACTATTTTTCAAGGTGATGTGAGAGCATTTTTATGACTTTCCGCAGAGTAGGGAGGTGAATTATGATCATGTTTGTTTAGAACTTGTTCTCTGAGTACAGGCTGGAGAGACTATAGTGACAGACACCAGATACTGGGAAACATCAGTAAGTTCAGAATTTTTAGCTTATTGATAAGACTCTCAAAATTGTCTTGCTCTCATTTAAAGTGCGAAGCAATCAGTGCTCATGGGACATGCAGCAATTCCGTTTTGTCATCCAAATGAGAACACAGGTCTCCACATGCAACTGCTTCTCTCTCAGTATCAGAGGGGAAAAAGGATGAGAAATAAGATTATGAAAATAAACATGAGTAAAGCTAAACAAATGGGTAATCAACAGATAAGAGATTGGTTTTGAGTCCAGACAGCCAGAGGCTGCAGCACAGGTGCTAAATGTGTGAAAATTATATTCCTAAAAACAACATACAAACTAAAACCAACCAGCTCTCTGGGCATGTAACCAGCTTTCTGCACCAGGAATCCCCTAGCAGATGGGTTTAGAGGTATCCTTGGGCTAATGATGAGGATTCTTTAAGAAACAAAAAATTCCTTCAGTATCATAGCCTTGCTCCAAGTTGGTTCTTTTTCTTACACTGATCTCAACCAAAGAAAATACCTCAGCATCTTGCTTTTGGAAGTACATTTTAAAGGACAGGGGGAATGACAGAAGGCTTGTGATATTCTTCTACTTGTTGAGAAAGGCTTGCTGGCCCATGTGAAAATATAATCTGAAAATGGAACATGGTCTTGAATGAGTCTCCACTGAAATGGAGGGCAGAGGTGTACATAAATTAAACCCCACTGGGGTGGTATTTAGGTTTAGTACTCTGGGAGCCAGTGAACTAGACAAGGTAAAAAAGCCATTACAAAGTGGAATGCCTCACTGAAACATGGGACAAAATTGTTACAGAAGCCTCCAAACTTGGTTTAATTAACAAAATAGTTCCAAATCCATGGAGTTCGTAATTCATTCCTAAGGTGAAAACTCACTCATTCCAGCAATGGAAGCATCTGCCAACTTCAGCTACCAAATTTCATTTTCACACAGGTGTTCAAACAATGGAAGTTCACTCATATTTTGGAGTAACATTTCCTCTTCTTTTAAAAACATCAATGAGTTAATGTCAGCTCACCACTGATTAGCACTCCTAGCAAACAATAATTCAAACATAATCAATAGTATTAACTTACTGAAAGGAAAAGGCAAATATTTAATGTCCTGAATGCCTTAACACTGGACATTTTTATTCAATGATAAAACTGGGTATGTATGATATAAAACAGATCTTCAACAGTGATGGTAGATTCCATTTTCAAACAAAATGGTAAGTTTATCACATTTTAATTTCCTCTATCTAGGCTGGAGGTATTCCTGGCAGGTGTGTTCTAGTACAAGCTAAAGTGTCCTGGTTCTTATTTGAGATTGGTTGGTGGGGTGGGATTTGACAGACCAGATAATTTAGCTGGTAATTTTAATTTTTTAACCTCCCAAATTTATGATCAGTTTAAGAATTTGGTTTTAAAGGGCCTAAAGAAAACGTAACTCAAACAGATTGGTTTGCATGATTGTAGTAAATCCATCTGGTTTATTTTTAAATAGAACAGGGAATTCTGAAACAAAGACTTCAGTGAACATTTTCAGCTCAAGTTTGGGATTGGTCTTCAAAGGCTACTTAGTAGGGTTGTTTTAGATCAAATGTGGACTGAATGAGGATGTAATTAATTAATCTGTACTCCACTACCTTGACAATACACTTCCTTAATCTCTTTCATTTTCTCCTAAGCCATCCACAAAGCCTTAGTATCCTCGTGAGGACACTTCTGCAGCATATAGACACTTGTGCCTCTTAAAGAAGGTATAGCTACAGATATAAAAGCATACCAGAAAATGCTCATATCCAAGAATGACCTGGACTTGAATATTATTAACTTACAAATAAGGTGGCGAGATGTATTTCCCATTAAATAAATCCAGTCAGGAACAGATGTCAGAAAGTAAAACTGACATTCTGAGGAAACTCAGCTCTGAAGTTTCAAAACCTCTGAGATGACAGCATTGGAGTCCTTCATTTCCTCCACTCTACAAACAAATCCACTTCCACATTTTTCCAGTTCCTCTTGCTCACATTTACTGCTGAAAGTTAATCATGACTCTTAAGACAAGAGAAGATATATCTGGCACCTCCTTTAGCTGGATATCTGGCACCTCCTTTAGCTGGAAAAATGCTTAATGCACTAAAGGCACAAAAAAGGCTTGTGCCCTTGAGTGAGCAATTAAATAAGGACAAAATAAAGGTCACTGAGAATTAAAATAAAACAAATACCTGTTCGCACAGAGGCTCAATTGTGTCCCCCCCAGCAACTGTCACTCCTTCTTTATAATAAAAAATATGAGGCCAGCCTGTTGCAACACAGACTTGAAAGAATTTGGAGATTAAGTATTCAGAGGAAGAGACAAAAGGTGTGTTTTAGTTACATCAGCACTTGTGATCCAAATGCCAATATATAAACAGAAGCAGAGCACAATAGGCAAACAAAGCACAGAAGGTTAATCATGGGGTGTAATCTTGTTCTTTTGAAGCACGAATGCATCATCACTGCCATAAAATTGTAGTTTAAAAGATCTTGCGGTGTTTCTTCATTATTTTTTTCTTCCCTTTAACCTCCAGCAATGAAGGTTTATTTACCCTCCTGCCACACCATGAAGAAAAGGAGGCACAGGAAAGGTTAAATCTACAAATCACTGACACTACAAGGAGCTCAGAGTCAATCCGAAGACAGCAAAGCAGTGGTCTGTCCTGGAAGAGCAGGGATTGCGCAAAGCAGGAAGAGAGACACAAGATGCTTGCTACCTTGCAGAGAGGCTTGAAAGAAATGATGGCATCAGCCCATACTGCCTCCTTTCAAAGCCTCACTCTGTGTGGCAGCGTTCACATTCTGGTCAACTGCAGGGTGAGTGTTCCCATGGTTAAAACAGCACATGCATGTGAGGTGTGATGCTCACCTGGTCCAGGCTCCAGGGGAGACTTTGGAGCAGAAAACAGGTTCACCACATCAGTGTTGTGTGTTCCCTAGCAGCTGCAATCCCAAGGAGGAAGCAGGCTCTGCTGCACTGGACCATGGAGGAAGCGGTGCTCTCTCCAGGTCTGCCACTGTCCAGGCTGCACAAATCACTTCAGTGTGGAGGGGTGGGATTTATCCACCCCCCGGCAAACCACAGAGTGATGCTGAGCCATACTGATGGACTTGGCAAATCACACTGAGGAAACCTCTATGGGAAATCTCACACTGGAAGTCTGCTGGGAATTTCAGATGTGCTTCTAGGAATTACGTGCCATCATCAGTAGCTGCTTTCTAATATCCACTGTCTCAGTGGGGTCTCCTCTTCCTGCATGCAGCTACACACTCCACAAGTGTCTCACCATGTTTGAAAGATCAGGCTCCCAACAGAGATATTCATAGACTACAGCCAAGGTAGTCAGTGTTTATTTTCTCAACTACATTATAAGATCTTTCCTCATGTTGCAGAAAATGAACTAAAAGAAAATTTGAAATAGATGCAAATAATGGCAGTTCTTATGCCTGTACAAAAAGCCCTAAGCTTTTAAAATGCAATTTATGTGAAAGGAGACAAAAGGATTTAGTACTCTTTAGCAAAAAACAGCCCAAGGGAAAAAAGGTGATTGAAAAGAAATTACATCCTGGCTACAGGTAAATTATATTACAGACAGCTAGTTGTCCAACAGGAACACTCTGGACTGTGATACACATCAAATTAAATCTAATTACCCTTAAAAATTAGAGAATCGGTAAATTTACCTAAAAAATGGGAGATGAGCTTTTAATCGTTTTCACTGCAGACACAAACAAAATACACTGACTAACTTAATGGGCTCAAGAGAGGTAATTATTTTGCAGCAGATGCATCTGTAAGAGCAATTCTGTGACAGCTCCAGATTTAATCTGCCTTTGTTTTATGAAGACCATCTCCACAAATTATTTTTTCTCTTAGATTTTAGGTTTTGAGATGAACTCTGCTGAGACAGAATGCAAAACTCAATCACAGCCCAGCATCAGGAGCGCCTGATGCTAGAGACACGTTACAGACTGAGCCTAATGAAAACTCCCCAGCTGAAAACAGAGTTTAATTTCCGTTAAAAAAAAACCAATACACACTCCCCAGTTTTGTAAAAATATGAAAAGGATGATGGAAAACAGATGAACAGATTACTGAGCACAGATGAAAGGGAGAATATTTTAAGGTTTTTTGCCTGGAAACAAGCTAAAATGTGTTTTAATAAAATAATCTCTTATGGCTAATGTGCTTTTTCATTCTGCAATATTACCCAAGGAGCAAAGCATAAAGGTAACAATATTCTGTTACACTCTAAATCCAGAGACTTGAAAAAGTGTTTAGCAGGAGATGCCAACATCTTCATATCAACTTTCCCAATGCTGTTTCACTGCAGACTGTAGCACTGATGCTCTCTGAATGCCCAGGGATAGTAGAAGGGGAGAAAAAGGCAATATCATCACACAGTAAGTGTGGATCAGTGCAGACATCCATGGCTCATCCATCCAGCTCATCCTAATATGGGTCTTGAGACTTTTCTCAGCTGTCACTAGATTTCATAGTGGTCCCCCAGCGCAGTGGGACTGGGCTGGGGCTTTTTCTGATAAGAACAAAGCAGACTGTGCTGAAGAGCTGGCAGTCACAGAGATGGGAAAGCACAGATGCCAGCATAAAATAAGGACACAGGTTAAGTCATCAGACAGGGCTGCAAACTCGAGCCTCCAAAACACTGCCTCAAGCTCCCTCCACTGGATCTCCAGCCTTGCAAGCTATGTAACCAAAATAGCCTGCTGCAACCCAACACAACAGCTTGCTGTGGCACTCATGCCTTGTGTGGCAGAGCCCTTACTCCCCTCAGATTTGCTGCCTCTGACGTGGGCTGTGCTAAGATTTTCCTGTTCTCAGCGTTCTCTGGGCTGCATTTCACATGGGGCACCACTGTGCCCCAGCTCACCAGCATCTGTTTTACAATGGGCTATTAGACCAGCTCAGGGTTATGTGGCTGGCTTTGACACTGGGCAGACCCACAAGCAGCTTGAAGCTCCTGAGGTGCAGGGAGCACTCCAGCTGCAAACCAAGGGACTGGCCATAGGGTCAGCACAAGAGTTGACTATGAAGAAAAAAGCCTCAGTAAGCAGAATGACAACCAGAGTCTCCAGAAAAGCAGAGCAATCCTTCTTTGGTAAGCTTTCCCACTGATAATTTTAGCCAAAAATCCATTTGCTCTCACCATTATTTTAAAGGTAAGTCCAAGATTCGAGGCAGGGCAGGCCACATCAGATTTAGCAGTTTCAATGAATGAAAGCATTAGCTGTGTGTGACCACCCTTCCTAGATGGCTGCTTCTGAGAAACCCAGTCATCTCCCAGGGAAGGCTTGAACTCTTCTCCAAGTACTTACAGCCATACCCCTCCACCAGCAACTGTCTGCTGTGCATTTAACACCTGGAGCTGCACACGGATAGAAAAGTGCAGTAGGCTTTATTTATTCAAATTAATTCACTGAATGAGCTGTATCGTCCATGTCAAGTCTTCTCTAATGGGCACCGAGCAGTATGATTTCAGGTGTCCACAGAGTAAAACAGTGTACAAAATGAGGCAACTGGTACTCATGCTCTTCTTTGGATGCACATGCTCTGCAGGGTGTCACATGCTATATGTGCCAGCCCCAAAAGTGCTCTTTGGATCAACATATAGCTAAAGTAAAACAGATGGTTTATTTAAGCTCCTTTGTCTTAGTCTTTTGCCTCTAAGCAGGACTTAACGTGCACCAAAGCACATTTAGGACAGTGATATTTTTCAGAGACAGCACTGAGCTTTAGGGAATATCCACATGAACATTAATGAAACCAGAGATGTTCTCACAAACACTCCCCAAGGAAAAACAAAGATGGTTTTGGGCAAAGTGTTATAGAAGAGGACAAAGCAAGAGTTAAATGAGCATAGTCACGTAGACAGTGTTCTAACAGATGCAGAACTGAGAACATTAATCTCTTTACCAGGTTATTAACAGCAGCAAGAAAAGGCAGGGACAACTACATTAAAATTTTAGTGAATTGTCACCAACCAGACATAGTTCTAGATAACATTTAAGTTCTCTAAGTAGTTCAGCTCTTGCCTAATTAGTTATGTTCTGTGATAAGATGCAGTAACGATAACCTATCTGGCAAGATCAAGCAGCACCCAGACCCATGGTAACAGTCCAACCATGAAAAGAGGAAACAGAGGCCAAAGGGTGCTACTTGGTACACCATCTGCTTCCCATTTGGGTTCCTCTCACTGTCGCAGCCTTACTCTCAAAGCAACCTGCTACAGGTAAAGGCAGGACACCCTTCCAGGTACATTAGTCCATAATAACTGTACTCCAAGTAAAGTGTTCTAGGCAGATAAGCATCTGGAATTCTGAGTTGATAGTCAATATATTCATATTCCCAATAACATGCACTTTATAGTCCCTACAGTGTTTATTCTCACGGTATTACTTCTCCTTAAGCAGGCAGGAAAGGTGCAGAGAGGAAAGCCTGGCAGGTAGTGTATGTGGCAGTAACCTGTGCAAGCAGAGCAGTGGGGTGCCTGTAAGTGTTCACCCAAAACTCAAATCTTTGCCTGGTCCCTACATCCCTTAAGATGGGCTCTGCTTCTGCTTCACTGCTTGCTCCCTTCTTTCATCACAGGTGGAAATATAGTATTGAAGCCAAGGCACAGGGACATTCAGGTACGTATCCAAACTCATTTAGTACCAGTTTGGAGAGGCAAATTCTGTTTTTAGTGCACACCTGAGAAAGGTGAACTCCTGCCAGATCCTTTCGGAAGGTGAAATCATCTTCCTCTTAAGAAATGGTTAGACTAGTTAGCTGTTTGTTTTCTTAACAGGAGCATTGAGAGTGGGGCAACAATTGCTATGATCCCAGAAAACAGAGTCTGCAACACTTCAACACACACGCAGTTAGACACTGGCACCTAGAAACAGCACATGCTTGCATTCTGAATATCAGATCCAACTTTCAAGCTCATTTTTCCTTTCATGCTCTGCAAAAGAATGATTCCTCTTCTTTAAGAGAAAAAAAAAAATCAGAGCTAGATCCTCATCAGGAATATGTCACTGTCTTCATTAACTATCAGCAGGTTGTTGAAAGCTAATAGCAATATGTGATTTCTTAACAAAGCAAAAATATTTCCCTTTATATCCCAAGATTGCTGGGCTGAAGAAGATTAGTATTTCCTCATATTCAACTTAACAGGGGAACGAAACCCACTGGCGCAAACTCAGTGACTCAGCCACTGGAGCTAACTTCACTTCTGGAATGCTGCCACAGGCGCTGCAGATGATTCACACACACCCTATTAGACAAGTGCCTCATATAAAGTAGTAATTAGCAGCAATAACAAACATCCTACCACAAAGCACTGATGCAGCATGAAATGGATTTTCTTAAGTTATTTTATTTTGCATCTTCTGTTGTCTTTATCCTATTTCAATTAAAACTGCATCATGAGAAAAATTAACCTAGGAATAACCTCATTAGGCATCCAGAGAAGCAGCAATGTAGAGCAATGTTAAATTCAGCTGGGACTGCAGATGGTAGCTCTGTAAATCAGGTTTTGCTTCAATTCAGCACTTCAACGGAAAGTTCAGCCCATTAAAAAATTGCTACTGAATTGTGAGATATCACGAAACAGACCCCTCGTGTGCTGTACCATGCATGACCAGGAGCACAGACAATATATTTCTCTGCAATCTTTATAGATCATAAGTGCTTAAATCATTAAATTCAGAATAAATTTGTATTATGAACAGTACAGAAGAACTTGGGGCTAGGCACCAGGTCAGCATATTAAGGGTAAGTATTCCTTAGGCCTGTACAAGTTACCGTATTTTGATGTATGCTATCTGTGGGTTATCCACTAATGAAGTAAAATACCACTGCAAAATTTACATGTGCACAAAATTAACCTAAGCTGTGGATTAAAGGGAAGTTTGATCCTTCCTCCAACTCTGCATTGCCTGCTTCTCTACTCCAACACCCCCCTCCTGTTTCTGCTTTTGGGAAGGTTATCCAAGGATTTATTTTCAAGTAACAGTACTTAAGAGGTACAGACTATTGAAGGCAAGAGTTGAAGGTAACGCATTAAAGGGTTGGTATCAGCTTTGCTATCTGCAGAGTATCTCTTACTCTTTCCTAACGGGGAAAAGAAAGAGGTCAAGCAGGATCAGATCAGAAGTATATCTAGTCTCGTATGTCCCCTCCACTTGTGGTCTGTTATAGGTGACAACAGGGAAATGTGGTAATGTAGGTATGATCTGACACTTGAAATTAGGCAGCGATTAGTACAAGCCTTGAAACAGCATCCTATGTATCTGCTGTCTCAGCAACATTTGTGTCAGCAAGAACTATTGACTTAGCTTGTTCTTATTATACAAAGGGTGTATAATCCCCTCTCTCAATACTGCCAAGCTCTTAGCCTCAATAATGTTCTGTAGCACTAAGTTTTATAACCTAATTACCTGCTGTGTAAAAAGCGCTTGATGTTGATGCTACTGTACTTGTTCTTTTCCTCATCTTCCAACACATGCAGCAGAAAAAACATTTAGATTCCTCCCTAGATTACAATTATTTTCTGGATTTAAACTTTTTTTTTTTTTTTTAAGAAAAAAAAAAGCAAGTTTTGCATGATAGAAGTACACATACAAAATGGACCACTATGGAATTACCAAAGCCCCCATTCATATCCCCTTAGCATGGAGGCTCGCTGTAAACACAGAAGCGCTGCTCAGCCTGACAGCACTCCATCTGTCCGTGGAGGAGATTTTATAGGAACATAAATGTGCATGCATAAGCCAGTAAGGGGCTCAGCTACTATGAAATCTACGACATACAATACCAAGAAGGAAGGAGTGGGCCGGGGAGTTGTTAAACTCATGAAATGATGGAAGAAATCAGACGCAGGAGGGCTCCAGCATAAAACCTCATGTACTATAACCCACGCTGATGCTGAATCACTGGCCTGTTGTTTTGTTTAAAAAAATACTGTGGATGATGAAAGTGTGCTATATTTTATACTCACGGTCTGCTGCTAAAGGCTTATGAGTCACTATTTTTTGTGCTTTTATGCTGCAGCCTCATCAGCTGCACACGAATGAGCTCAGGAAAGTAAAACAGAGAAACAGGCAGAAAAACTGAGGTCCAAATTAAGACACAGAGAGAACTAGTTTAAATCCAGTGCCAGATCTCCCACTTACATCATTTATTTTTTTGATAGGTGCTCGAGCTGTGAGGTTTTAGGAATATTTGATCTGGACTCAATCCATGTGGTATGGTACAAGCCACATGTAATAGAGGGGAAGCAAGGAGACATGGAGAGCAGCACATGAATGCAAAGGCTGAAACTAAATAACTTCAGTCAAAACAAGGAATAAATTCTACAATGATCTCCACAATTCTGGGATTAATCCAGGCCACATCACTGCAGAGAGTAGGGACCTCCAGTCAGAAGATGGTAATGGTTTCCCAGGCACTACTGCTATGTGCTACCTCATCACACAGTGCAGTATCTACACCACTATAGTAAGACCGTAATATCAAGCTATGGAGCATCCTCTGCAACGCTCCAGGCACTGGACCGCTTAAGCTCCACTCACACACAGGAAACTAAGACAATCCTGCCCACAGCCTCCTGCTTAGCTCTTTTACTCCAAATTTGTCATGGCAGAATTGGGTAGGAACCAGTTACATCAGAGTCTTGGGAGCACAGCAAGGAATACAGCTCCTAATTTCAACAGCACTGGCATTCCTTTTTTCTCCTCTCTGCCACCAGCCACGGAGGATTCCCCAATCTGTGTTCCTCTGTTGCCAATTCACAGCAGCACCTAAAGAAGCTTCAAAGTCAGGGAATAAATTCAGAAGCAATAAGAGACCACGGCAATCAGGGCAGATGTATCTTGTTTTCTCTTGCTGTACTTCAAGGACAACTGTCAGTGCAGAGCCCTTTGGGTGCAATAAACATTTTTCTAGCACACAGTCATACTATATGTCTGAGAAAAGGTTTGAATAATAGAGAGAGATGTGTAGTGAAAGCCTTCTGGTGAAATGGATAAGTCAGGCTGTGCATAAATTATCACTGACATAAAAGATGCCCAAAAGCAGCTGAACTTCATACTGAGAATTTAGGTCTCTGAGGGTCACAGAATCATAAAATGGTTTGGGTTAGAAGGAACCTTAAAGATCATCCAGTTCCAACCCCCTGCCATGGACACCTTCCACTAGAGCAGGTTGCTCCAAGCCCATGTGTCCAACCTGGCCTTGAACACTGCCAGGGATGGGGCAGCCACAGCTTCTCTGGGCACCCTGTGCCAGCCCCTCAGCACCCTCACAGGGAAGAACTTCTGCCTCAGATCTCATCTCAATCTCCCCTATGACAGCTTAAAGCCATTCCCCCTTGTCCTGTCCCTACAGGTCCTTGTAAAAAGTCCCTCTCTAGATTTCTTGTAGGCCCCCTTTTAGGTACTGGAAGACTGCTATAGGGCCAGTGCAGCTATACTGCTTCCCCAATTGACCATGCTAACGTGGGTGACCCACACAGCACCATGCTATCAAAGAAATACACTGGCAGACTGGAACAGGAGGGCCTCAGCATGGCTTTCCAAGCCAATATGCCCCTTTTTCACGGTTCTGTCCTAGCCAGACATCTTTCATGAACTAAACAGAGTTTTTTAAGCCATTTTCAGAGATCTTACACCCACACATAAACGATGCAGCTGACAAGCTGAGACACCAAGGCAGTCTGCAGAGAGCAGGGAAGGGTAATGCTGCTTTTACATATCAAAGGTTATCACAGGGACTCCATGTTTGCCACTTGCTCAACACAGATATTTGGTCATTTTTGCAGTATCTGCACTACCATAATAAGACCACAATATCAAGCTGCCAAGAGCAGCTGTATTATACAGGAATAGAGCCAACATCTTGAGAGCCCCATAAAATAGAATCTAACACTGATGAAAAAATGCCATAAATAAGTGTCTGGGTAACAGGAGCAGTCACAGTCCTGGTACAGCCTTCCCAGTTATTTCAATTACTTCAGGAGTCATGGCATGTACTTTCATTTTTCTTCAAGAAAAAAAAAAAAAAAAAAGAGTATTTTGTGAAGATGTTTTAGCAGTTCTTGCCCTCCAAACTGACTGGAAACATTCATGCACACACCAGCATGTTTCACAGGTGCTATTACTGTATGATTGTAGCATTTTGTTATAAAAATGCATGCCCTGGCTTACAGGCTGCATGACTGCTTTGTATCTTCTCCTCTCCTGCTGCTAGGGAAAACTAGAATTTCACTGAAATTGCTTCTCTTCCCTAAAAACACAACTGAAAATGGGCAAGTACAGCTATGGAAGGTTATCTAGGAATTCAGCATAAAAAAAACGTAACTTGTCTGAAGAAGAGGAAATGTACTGCAGTTTAAATGGTAACCCAAAGTGATGGGTAAAGAGGGAACGCTGCTCAGCTCCCACTCACTTGAAAAATATTCTCTCCATCACTGCCACTGCTGTCTTCCTGAATCCTTCCAGCCCCACAATTACATCAGCAATTGTTCCTAGAGCTCCTCAGCTTTGAAATAACAGAAAAATTAACCAAAATCTATTAGCTAGAGATGAAACAACACAACCCATTTTGCACAGGATTCCTAGCCTCTCCCTCAACTTTACAGTTTAATTTCCTCTTCCCTTTTCCGGAATCCTGCATTTCCATTCAATCTGTATCCTTTCTATTTGCACTTTGGCATCTTTACACAGAACCACAGTATTGCTGAAGGGAATGTAGTCAGGCAACAAAGTAGATGAGGATTTCTGCAAGAGCAGCCTGTGCTTTCAATTCCAATCATGTCAAAGAAATGGCTCCTGCTGCTTGTTCAAAGCCAGCACCTGAGTGGGAAGCAGGTGGTAAAAACAGTCTCTGGGCAAGACTGAGCCGAAGAGTCAAACTGAGGCATTTCTCTCTTCTGTGAAAATCTAATGGAACTTGAAGAATTTCTGCTATGGCTTTGCACTAAAATAACTGTCACAGGAAAATAAGAATCTCTAACCCCCGTCTCCCTACCTGTGACAAGCCAAAGGCTCATGCCACAGAATCAAAGATTCTCGTGCCAGGACAGACTCCACTGTTCTGGAGCATGCAGTAAATTCCTTGCAGCCATTCACAGAAGAATGGAAGAATGGGTGAAACTGGTATCATGGGCATTAGTGCATTTTGAAGTCAGCTGTTGAAGGACTGGACAAGGAATGATGAAATAGCATCTTAGGCTGTGGCTCCCATGCTGCTGCCTAGACATACCAGATTCCACACAGACCTGTTTACACAGCCTCTCCTTGAAGATTTGGGAGTCCACCTAAAAACAATTTACAGACAAATTTGTTTCAGATGGGAGCACTGTGTAGCGTCAGCAGCCATCCCAAGTTGATCCTTGTTTTGCAAGGGACTATTAACTTCAGTAAACACCCTGCTAGCTCCAGCAGCATCAGCTGACTGCCAACATCTGGCATCCAGTTGGCTCCAGGACAGATCCACCTTTACTGATGACTACAAGAGCTGGGGAACAGAGCTAACTTTTCGAAAAAGTTAAGTAGGGCTACAAAGGAAACCTTCAAACACAGAAGAAATTTTGCACTACGTATGCAATAAAAACCTGTTTACTAAACAGTAAAGCCCCAGGGAAGCACCTATTAAGGGGGATCCCAAAGCAAGGATCAGCTTTTCAGCTATATCTGCACTTATGCTGCAGCTTTAGAAAGTCAGCAGCATCTAGCTATGCAAAGAGACCCTCATCCCAACCTGCTATTAGTCTGTACGTTGGTCCATAAGAATTCTTGGTAGGTCTTCTTGTACTTCCTTGGAAATTCTTATTTGTCCCCATAATACTTAATGGCATTGTGGAGGTTACAAATGATGGCTGAAAGGCACAAGTTTTATAGACTCTAACTTAGAATCATAGAATCACAGAATAGTTA
>NW_009927847.1:61420-70309 GCF_000696875.1 Nestor notabilis | reverse complement strand
TTGGAGGGCTTTCTTCTCTTTCGTCAGCTTGACAATGGTCTCGTCCAGGGCTGCCATCTCCTCTGTGAGGTTTTTTACCTTTGAGAAGAAGGGAGCAAGTGCAAATTAAAAATGTTGTTTAAAACTTTATCATGTATAACAAAACATCTTCTCTGGAGCGACAGTGTCATCTTCTGCCTCATACCTTGTTTTCAGTGGCATGTTTTTCCTTTTCAACCTTGGCCAGTGTTAACTCAAGGTCATCAATATCTTTCTTCAACTCTGAGCATTCATCCTCCAGTTTCCGCTTCTTGGCTGTCAGCTCAGCATTTATTTCCTCTTCATCCTCAGCCCTCTCAGTCACCTCTTTAACTTTTGCTTCCAATTGGATTTTGGTTTTGATGAGCTGGTCACATCTTTCCTCAGCATCAGCCAAAGCATCAGCTTCCTGGTAGGAAAATAGTGGTTTTAGGGATACATTTTTTAAGGCGATATTGAGGTGCTTACCTTCATAGTTCAGGGTCCTGTGCAGTAAATTTGTCATTAAAAATTTTGTTTATGTTCCAACAGAATGAAATATAATATAGAATTGATTGCATATTGTTAGCTTTGAAACAGACAATTTTGAAAGCTAAAAGTGAATAAAATTCTTTTCAATCTGCATGAAGAGCCAGGTATTTTTGCAAGGTATTGGATCCAATATTATCCCATAATATTAAACATTAGAACAAAGTACATATATTTGGGTTTAATTATAGGAATACCTCTCACATTTATGAAGTGCCAAGTCATAAACGTATTCCAAGCTGCACATAAATACCACAGTTATGCTCATGTGATTCCTGTATTTCTCTTTTTTTCACCCTACTGTTTTTCTGGAACAATTGTTTCTCATTTAGATTTTCATCACCACAGCCCAAAAATACTCATCTAACATAGATGACTTTTCTCTGAGAGACTCTCATCACCTAAGAAGAAAAATAGTTGCCGAGAAGTTTGTCTCTAGGCTTTTTTTTTGCAACAGATGTCCTGGGGTACTTGTTATACTTTGTCTAAATACTCAGTCTAGCAGAAATAATACAAAAGGAAGAAAGGTATTCTTAGCAGCATGTGGATTTTTTCATCTTTTTACAGTTCAAGATACTTTAAAAAGAGATTTTCCTATATGCCACATATGCTGCATAGTGTTACTTTGAAGATACAGGTTTTTCTATTCTGTGAATGATTTAATTTAGAAGGCACAGTATTAAAACAATGCAGATGTAGCACATAATTTTAGGTAATGGTACTGAATGATTTAGGAGGGCAAGTGAGAATATTAAACTCCATTTCCTCTCAGTTAGTTCAGTGTTACAACATAGTTATGTTTGTAACATCTATGTCACCACCTACACTGGTAAGAAACATCTTGGAGGATAAATATGTGAAATAGATGTCCTTTTAAGTTGTCCTAAGAATTCCTAGTCAGGTTTGTATAGGGATAGTTATACTCAATTTTGGAGAGGTAGGAAAAAAGTCCTAGGAGAATATCATATAATAAATGTAAATGTTTCCTGTTTGGTCTAATGCAGTTTAACTGAATGTAAATGATAGAGACCTCAGAAAAGTCTCACCCATGTATTATCTTAACTGCAGCCTCCTGAGTCCTTATGAAGCTAGTTATATGCACCACTTAATGAAATACAGTTGAATTTCATTAATTTGTAATTTCTATGTGTCTTTTGAAAATGTAGCTCTAAACTTCAGCCTGCTAGTCACAATGCACTTAGGATGAGGCATACTGGTAGTACGCACAGCCTGCACTTGGAGCTGCAGGTCATTTTTCTCCTGCACCAGTTTCACCATTTTCTCCTCCAGCTCCTTCCTCTTTGCCTCAGACTTTGCAAGCTCTTCCTTGGTTTTCTCAAACTCTTGTTTCATGTTGGCCATCTCCTCCTCAGATTCTGAACTCTTCAGCAAGGGATTGATCTTGAAGAACAGCTTCATCCAGGGCCAGTGCTTCACATTCATGAATGCACGAATATTGTACTGGATGCAAAAGATGGACTCTCTGGAAGGTAAGTCAAATTAATATGAAGTATTTAGATGATGATGACCTAATAAGCCACATACAGTGAACCTAATTTGAAGAAATGTCTACCTCCTCTCCACCATTCTCTGGTACTCCACTCTCATCAGGAAGCCCCTGCACCTGGCTTGTGTGCGGGTGATGAGCTGTGCCAGCTTCTCATCCCTCATCTCTTCCAAGAGGCCTACCAGCCCAGCTTTGAAGAACACCTTTGGTAAGAACAACAAAATAGGTGCAGTGTATGTGCTTGTTATTCAGTTTATCCCAGTACCCTGTTCTCCATGGCAGATAATATCAGAACTTAAGAAAAAGAGCAAAAGCACAAAAAATGTATGTAGTGGCAGACTCTCTTTTGTATCTCCAAGCTTCCAGTTACCTGCAGTTGAGGAATTATAATAGCCAGACATTTTGCTTTTGCTTTTATTAACCCTTGATTTTTTTACTGTACAATTTTGTCTTAAATTAGGAACCTTAATTATCCCTTAATTAAATCATCCTATGGCAATGAATTTAAGTTTTATTCAAGTGTTGAGTAAATAAGTACTTAGATGATCTCTTTTAAATACACTATTTGATCATTTCACATGCTGCCTGGAGAATCTGAGTACCATTCTCAAGCCACACAAACTAAAAATTGAAACAGTTTTGTACCTTGGTGTGACCAAATTTGTATTGAGTGTGGTCTATGTCAATTGATCCAAGAAGTTTCTCACAAGCCTTCTTGCTGTCAATGAACTGTCCCTCTGGGATAGCACTTGCATTTAATACTTTATATCTGGGGGAGAAAATAGAAGGACTTGCACTGGACTCAGTGATCTTAAGGGTCTTTTCCAACCTAAATGATTCTATGATACTATGAATATAAAGAGGTCCATTGTTGAGACCAATTGGCTGGTACACTCCAAGAAAGAGCCTAAGAACTGTTCAGAACATAAACTTTAAATAAGGCTCTAGTTACCAGAAGTGAAACTTTAATTTCACAAGCTACTTAAAATGGACAAAATGATCCAATAAGAAGAAGTCTGACCTTTGTTTAAAATCTGCATACAGGACTCTGTTGGGAAATCCCTTCCTGCAAATCCTGATGCCTTCCAGCACGCCGTTACACCGCAGCTGGTGAAGCACTAGCTCATGTTCCATGGCACCTAGCAATTCAGAGCACAAATATATGCTATGTTCTGTAATACAGAGGGGAAGAGCTGCACCATACTGAAAACCTTCTATATGTGAGTATCTTACCAGGTGTTTTTGTTTCGTTTGGGATGATGCAGCGTACGAAGTGGGGGTGGGTGCTTCTCAGATTGGTCATCAGCTTGTTTAAATTCTCCTGGGAAAGGTATTAGTGAGAGTTTATGTTAGCAAATGTAATTTCCACTATAAGCATCAAGCCCTCTGAAATGAGATCATGAGACAAAAACCAGCTTGCAGAATCCTGAACTGAAGCCCCCTGCACCAGTTTTTCTAACTTTCCACAGATCTTTGCAGCTATTAACTTAATGTATAAAGTTCCTCTGAATAATCTGCTGAATAATCAAGCATATTACAAGTAGGCATTCAAGATGGGTTGTATGGAACACACTACATAGAACCTTCCTGATTTCCTCGCTGAAGGCAAAAGGAACAAAAATGACAAGCTGAGTTTTATATTTTTATCTTGTAAGGTAGGATGAGAATAAGGCCCACGTCCTGTTTCAGAGCACTGGCTAGACGCTGTCAGGTGATCAGGAATATATGACAGCAGACCTGTTGAAGAAACTAGGCTATATCAAGAAGGGAGTCCTAAATGAAGGATGAATATGGTAACAAATAACCTCAGGAGAAGCTAGGTGTTTCAACAGGCAGAAGTGTATGGAGCAGACAGGCAGCAAGCCTTGGTTATGACAAAGCACTGCCAAGTAAATGACATCTTAAAAATCCATAACTCAAGGAGTGGTGGTATTTCAACTATAAGAAACTGATCCCTGAATCACAGAGGAAAAACAAACATATGAATGGAGCAAACAGGTCATTCTCCAGTCCAGTGGGCAAAATGTTGTTGAAGGGCAATAAAAGGTGCTGAAGCCAGAGGTGGGCACCTGAGGGAAAGATGGTATATTTTAGAAGTTTTCTGTATGGCATTTTCCATCTGGGAACATCACCCTAGGACAAGTGGAAAAACAGAAGATTCGTGCATTCAGTGAATTGGAGCATAAACAGATTACAGCAAAAGGTGTTGCAAGAGCTTCAGAATATTTCAGCTCAACAAAACCAAAAAAAAAAAAAAAAAAGAAAGACTAGCCATTTTAAACGTGGGGTTTATCCCTCATCTTAAGAAAAAGCAGTGAAAACTCTACCGTACTCGGAAAAGAGCGGAGACAGTCTGGAAGGAAGAACCCTTCTTCTTGGCACCTTTCTTGCCAGCACTAGCCTCTGCAAAATTGAAAATAAATAAAACAGGTTTTAGATTTTTGCTTTTGCCTTTCATGATTCCTTTTTTAAGGTGTACCTGAGTGCAAATATAGGACCAACCTGCATCTGCTCCACCATAGTTGGCAAAAAGTAAGGCCAATGTTTTCAATGACGATTTCTGGTACAGCCCAATGACTGTTTCATTCAGAGGGTCTTTGTTCTTCTCAAGCCAGCCAGTGATGTTGTAGTCCACCGTGCCAGCATAGTGCACCAGCGAGAAGTGGGCCTCAACCTTGCCTTTGGTAGGCTTTGGCTTCTGGAAGTTGCTGGACTTGCCCAGATGCTGGTCATACAGCTTGTTCTTGAAAGAGGTGTCAGTTGCCTTGGGGAACATGCACTCCTCTTCCAGGATGGAGAAGATGCCCATGGGCTGGAAGAAATGCACAAGGGAGACAGACTGTAATTTAGTTTTCAGGGCGATAACGACCTTCAACTAGGCAGAGTAGCAGAACACAGGCTGAGATACACATTGGAAACGATTATAATTCAGTTACATTTTCTGCTAGAAAGGGAGATTAAGTACAGTGATACTTACATGCTCTAACCCCGGATGAATCATAAAGACTAACGGAAAGTCACGTAGGTTGTGTTGAGAATGTGCTTTAAAGAATCAGAGCACTACTTTCTTACCCAGAGGGAGTCAGAGCACACACAGATGTCTTAGACAACAACGCACCCTTGTGGCAAAGGCAGCCAACTCATCCTGGGCTGCATTGAAGAGTGTTGCTGAGTGATCAGCCTCTACTCAGCTCTGGTGAGAACCACCTGGAGTGCTGTGTCCAGTTCTTGGCTCCTCAGTACAAAAGACGTGGACATAGCAGAGAGAACGGACTCTGTTTTGGAAGAACAGTCTTACTGGGAGTTTAAGAATCTTTTGGCATTTGAAAGGAGATCAGTACAGACTTGCTGCCACAAAGCTGCCATTTCACAAAGCTGTGTGAAATGTCCTTCATGTCACACTTCAAAGAAAAAAATAAACTACAGGACAATGTGTTTTAAATAACAAACGCTGAATATTTGGACATGAGCATAGAAGGTCCCTTTGAAAATATGACACTAAGTAATCATAGAATTTACCCATGTAGTGCATTTCAAAGGAAGGATACCTTCTCAATGAGCTCAATGCAGGCAGCCAGGTCCATCCCAAAGTCAATGAATGTCCATTCAATTCCTTCCTTCTTGTACTCCTCCTGCTCCAGCACAAACATGTGGTGGTTGAAGAACTGTTGCAGTTTCTCATTGGTGAAGTTGATGCACAGCTGCTCAAAGCTGTTGAACTGGAAATAGATAAGAAAGATCCATATATTCATAAGCCAGCCATAATTGCAAACCCTCATCCTTTAAAAATAAGGAATGCAGTTTTGTTGGCTTCATTGTCAAGTCTGTGAATTTCTTCAGTCCCCTTTATGTCCATGCAATGAAACATAAAGAGAAATCCATTGAAATAATTGTACACAAGGATTACTTTTTTTTCCGTTGCTAAATGTGTGAGGATAAAATACATTTACTGTATAATCTGAGACCAAGTTATGGGGAGATAAAAAATCAAGCTTAGGCTTATCATGGTATACATGTTCTTATACTCTCTTCTCCTTCATCATTTTAACTAAGACATTTTTCTTATTGGACCGTTCTCTACTTTTGAGTTTGTACAACCTGAAATATGACAAGCCTTTTGAAAGATTATTTTTTTATTTCATGAGAAAAAAGCCAAATAGCTGCAAATACTTATGTGATGATACTATGTATTCTTTAAAAATATATCTCAGAGTGACCATAGTACTCAGTGTTCACTTCCAAATAGCTCTTACCTAATCTTTGTTACTTACATCAAAGATCTCAAAGCCAGCAATGTCCAGGACACCAATGAAGTACTGTCTGGGCTGCTTTGTATCCAGCTGTTGGTTGATACGAACAACCATCCACAAGAACATCCTCTCATAGACAGCCTTTGCCAGAGCACCTACAGCATTGTGCACCTGTAAGAAAAATAAATAGCTGCAGTTAGAGGAGAATAAATGCCTAGAGAGCAGAGGAGAATCAAAACCATCTTCATTCTAAACATGATTCCAGGTTACCACATTCCTCACCTGCTGCGCAGTTTGACCTTTGGTCACATATTCATTCCCCACCTTGACTCGGGGGTAGCAGAGTGCCTTGAGCATGTCTGCTGAATTCAGACCCATGAGGTAGGCAGCCTTGTCAGCAACTAAAAAGACAGAGAAAAAAAAGAAGAATTTAGTGTCACATAGACTTTGAATCCTGGACTCCTCCCTAAAGGCTGCTAGATTCAGAGTTCTGTTCTTTGAAGTCTTTCAGTTGACTCTCATAGATGAGGGAATCTTGGTAACAGCAAAGTCATCATAATGCTTATAAAGCTTAAAAATGCGTATCGAGAAGAATTCACATTCAAAAATCTTCGTTGAAGCATGTAGAAAGTAACGATGTTTTCAAAAATCTCCTGGCACAAAACTGAAAGCTGTGGCTTGCCAGTCTGCGTATTTGTAGAACATGTGTATTTCGTGAGCTGCAGTGCCACCAGTCAGGTGCTGATCAACATTCAGGTTATCAAACAACCCAGTATTTAGGGTGGAACACAGGTACGTTATCTGTTCACTTTCAGACCCAGAGTCTAACAGCCCTTTCTGAGCTTTGGTTTCTGATGTTTGGTGAAATTCACTGGGTTTCACCTTTTTACCTACAGAACTTCCCACTTTCTGCATTGTCCTTTAACAACAGGAGCCATTGCCCAGAAAGCTGGAGACATGGGTAGTAGGTCCTGCACCAACAAAGGAAAGGAATCAAATGCACCTCTCACATCAGAGTTCCCTAAATGTCTGACAGGTAAGAGTGAATGGGAACATGGTCCCCCACCCTCTTAAAGCCAAACCACTTGGCTGTTTCGCAATTGCAAGCCAGATTCTTACAAAGAAATGACTAATAATCATACAGGAAGGATATCCATTGCTCTTGACTTCCTGCAAGTGTAAAAAGGACACTTTAAAACACTAATTGTTCATAGCATAAGATACAAAAGTCCTGAGATAAGGGAACCTGATGTACTGAGAAGAGGACAAAAGACGTTATTTTTCTAGCTTACTGTTTTCCTTAGGATCCTAAAGTCCAACAAAGAACAACTTTTGCTGTTGTATAGTAGCTTACAGAAGGGAGTTTGATAATACCTTCAGTGCCATCAGGCTCTGCCTGCTCCTCTCTTGGTTTCTGCTTGAACTTCAAGTTTCCATAGTGCATGACAGCCCCTGTCAGCTTGTAGATGGCTGTCTTTTCATCAGCACTGAAGCCCAGGATATCAATGGCACTCTGGTAATACAATCAGCAAAGTATTTGCATATTATGTGATATATGACCTGTATCTGTTGACCTGCTTTGTATGTTACTTACATCTGTAGCCATCAGCTCCTCCTTGTCATCAATGCTGGGAACAGTGATCTCACCTTGACTCACAAAAGGGTAGTCATATGGGTTAGTGGTAATGAGAAGCATTTCTGAAAACAAACAGGTTCATGGGTTAAATGTCATTGGTTTTGTATGTAGTTAAATGTTGCTCAGTGATCTTTCTCCAAAGCCTCCTACCTATTAGCTCTGGCTTCTTGTTGGAGGTGATCTGATAGAATATGTGGTAGCTTCTTTCTGCCTTGAGCTGGAAAGTGACTCTGGATTTCTCCAGCAGATCTGGCAGATGGTAGGACACAGTTAGCACGAGACTGTACTCAGAGGTGAGAATTTAGGAAGGAAAGGGATCAGGCCAGGAGAGTGTCTTACAAGTTTCAATGTCAGCAGAAGCCAGTTTGCCTGTGGCCCCAAAGTGGATTCTGATGAATTTGCCCTGTTAAAAAGAAACAGCAGCATTTCAGCCAAGATGTATTTCACTGTCATCTCCTTATGTGAGAATACCACTAGCCCATCGCTATTGTTATAGTGAGGAGAGATTTTGTCCAAAGCAACAACTTACAAAGCGTGAGGAGTTGTCGTTCCTCACAGTCTTGGCATTTCCAAAGGCCTCCAGCAGTGGGTTAGCGCTGATGATTTGATCCTCAAGCGTTCCCTGCAGGATAACAATTATTGCTGGTTTTCCTTCCAAAAACATCATGTCAGAAACAGAGGAAAGCATTGATTCAACCCAATGTCTATTAATTTACCTGCATTTTGCCTGACTGCTCTTCTTTCTTCTTCTCCCCGCTTGCTGCAATTGTTGCAAAGTACTGGATGACACGTTTTGTGTTCACAGTCTTCCCTGCTCCAGATTCTCCGCTGTGCAACCAAAGAGAGAAGCAGAGAGCGTGTGGTCAAGCAGGAGGCCCCCTGGCACGAGGCAGCCCCTGAGGGACCAGAGCAGGGAGCATACATACGTGATCAGGATCGAATGGTTCTAA
>NW_009927847.1:58582-61403 GCF_000696875.1 Nestor notabilis | reverse complement strand
GGCAGCCCCTGAGGGACCAGAGCAGGTAGCATACATACGTGATCAGGATCGACTGGTTCTCACGATCTGTGAAAGAGGCAGAAGGAAAGATTAGCAGTTGGCCTGGGTAACACTGAGCTGATGGAGAAGTAAAGAAGTAAATACATAAGTTGGGACTTCATCTGAAAGTCCAAAGGTAGCCAGTTCCCTTCCAGGTCCTAACAGTACTACAAGCCAAAAATGATGCATAGAGATGTGATAGGCATGTAGACCCAGAACAAGTTGTGCACGCACTTGCCATCCGTTCTCATCAGGAATTAAAATGCTTATGTTAGAAATAGTGGGATACATAGAACAACAACTTTTTCTTTCCTACCACCGAAAATAATACAGTAAGCTGAGTCAAGTACTATTTCTTCAGTGGGAGAGTGAAGAATTCCGTAGAATAATGTGTAAATAATACACAGTGCTAAGTCCAGATCTGCTTCTGGGGCAGTTTCACCTGAAATCAATTCCTGCTCAAGCTCTCAGTCATACTGCTCAGAGGTGGTTTTAGCTGGTTGGTCACATGCCCCAGTGAGGTCAGTGGGGGTTTTGGTCTAGATTGCTGTGAGGGAATTAAGCACTCACCAGTCAGCATGAACTGATAGGCATTGTCAGAGATGGAGAAGATGTGGGGAGGGGCCTCCTGGCGCTTCTTGCCTCGGTAGGCCAACACCAACTCCGGGGTGTACCACGGCGGGGTTGACGGTGACACAGAAGAGACCTGAGTAGGTCTGTGAGGAAGGAAGACAGCACATTGGCTTCCACTTAGCCTGGCAGAGCAGTTCCTGCCAGCTACCCAGAGGAAGACTGCTGCTGGTACTTACATAGATCATCCAGGCTGCGTAACGCTCTTTGAGGTTGTACAGCACAGCGGGTTCGTGGAGGTGGGTCATCATGGCCATGTCCTCAATTTTATCATACTTGGGAGGGTTCATGGGAAAGACCTGATCATCCTTGACGGTCAGGGTCTGCCAAGGAATAGAGAGATGCATGTATGTCAGCTAAGAGCTGAGAGTGGGATTCAAATGGTGTCCTTCAACTTTGTTTTTCACTCACCTCTCCAGCTTCAGTCTTGACAGTGACCTTCCCTCCTTCTTTGCTCTGGATTGTCCCTTTCACAAAGGATTCTTTAGGATGGGCCACAAAGACCGATGATTTGGCATCAAAAGGCTTGTTCTGGGCGGCAATTCTCTCCTTTTCTGACTTTCGGAGGTAAGGAGCTGCCTCCCCAAAGACAGCCATCTCAGCATCTCCAGACGCCATGTCTGCACTTCAGTGAAGGCACAACAGTAGAGGATCCTAATGGGGAGGGACAACATGGAAGTGAGGAAAAAGTTCTTTACAATGGGGGTGGTAAAACAATGGTACTGGTTGCCCAGAGAAAGGGTGGGTGTGCCATCCCTGGAGACATTCCAGGCCAGACTGGATGTGGTTCTGGGCAACCTGATGTAGTTGAAGATGTCCCTGCTCATTGAAGGGTGGTTGGACTAGATGAGCTCTGAAGGTCCCTTCCAATCCAAACTATTCTATGATTCTATGACTATGGCATTGATTATTCAGGTCTGTTCTGCAAGATTGGGAAACATTTCATATCCTGTGCCTTGGTTTCTCTTCATACTCTGAGTATTTGGAACATCTAACATGAGCTAACTAGAGACTTCATTTTTAGGTCAACTTAGAAAATAAGGGGTTTTCATTGATGAATCTAGGTCTTCAAACATTTAGGGGGGCAACTTTTAATAACCTTTCAGAACTGTGGATTTGGTGCTTTAAGAATACTGTGTCTGTGAGAGAAGAGCAGATTTGTGGAGTAAGTTTCACTAAGACATCACTGTTAGGAATGTGACCTTTTAGTATTCCACCATAATTGAATTTCTTATGTGCATTTGTCATTCTTAGGTACAATATCTGAGTAATTTCAGCCCCAGTGTTCTGACTTAGGTGAAATAAAATTCAAGAATTGAAAGCGGAATTGCCAAGCCTGTATGAAGATCCAGACTAAATACTGAAAAAAATCCAGGAATAGGTAAGTTCTCAAAGCTTTAAAATAATTACAGTACTTCTTCTGATGCTTTAATTAACATGCAAATAGTTAAATTTAACCAACAACACTCGAAAATTCTCTAGCTACATCTGTAGCATTTATTCCCTCTTTATTCATTAGGTAACAATTTTTTTTATTTTTTTTTTTCTGGAGTAAGAAAATGTGTATCTAGGAGACCTCTGGCATTTTACAAAGGTGGGTAGGAGGTTTGTATGCTCAGATGAGTTCTTAATTCGTACATTCTCAGGTAGAATGCAGAGTTTTGCATGTTTTCCTGCTGTGCCCATCTTGGTCCAGCTCTATTGCTGCTATAGCAAAGATGGGAAGCCAGCATGCTTGATCCCAGTTAAGAAGAAGTGAAGAATTTCTCCATAGGGATTTTTTGTTGTGTCATCAGTGGTCAGAGACTTCAAACACAGCCACTTTTAAACCTTGGGCACCCCATCACCTTCTATTCTAATCACACTGGGTTTGAATATAGGGTGAAGCAGTGACCTTTCCAGACATCCCACCCAAAGGATCTTTCTCTGCCCTCTAAGAATTAATAAATCAGGTTCTTACCTCTCACGACACCAGATGGGTGGCTCGCAGGCTGGCAGCTGGTCAGTACTGTAAAACAGAAAAGGCAAATCCTTACTTGCTGCTGCACAGAAATCCAGAGTGAAAATAGGCAGGTGGCTTGAAAGCAGATTTAAAACTTGAGCTGAGAAAATGTGTGCTGTCCTGGAAATGAGCACTGGAGGCAGCCGGAAT
>NW_009927847.1:0-58551 GCF_000696875.1 Nestor notabilis | reverse complement strand
CACATAAGGGCACCATCCTGTCCCTCCAAGCCTGTCGATACTATGCACTTACCTTGAAGCAGTCCCTGGAGACAGGGCAGACTTGTCGCAGGGATGTTTTATATGATCTAGTCTGCAGATGCTACAGATGCCTACTCTTTCTTCGGTCAAAAAATTTTTGGCAAACCTTCTTTGGTAAAGCATTGTCTGGCAAACTGAACTAAGGGCATAATTGTCATTTGACATGACTAGATATAATTAGAAATTTTTGCTGTCTTACTGACTATATGAATACATCTCCTATAAACAATTTGACAAGGGTGTTAAGGAGGGAATCTGGACTAGTCAAGGCACTTAGAGAACTTGGATGCAGGACTTACGGATTCTATTGCTGGCTTTCCCACCAACTCACTGTATGACCCAGGGTGGATTGCTTGGTATGTCTGTGCTGCAGCTATCCCAGCTGTACAATAGATAAATCAGGATGTTAAAGGAGAAATTAGCAATATTAAAAGCTTTTGGTGGTTGTGATGGCAAAATCCTGAATGCAGAAGTGCAGATGTATAGCTGTTCATGAGGGTTACAGACACAACAAGAGAGGCTGGGTTCTACCTGGGCTTTTAAGATGGCGCCTCAGGCAGGGATGTGAGGCAGCTTCAGGGATTTCAGGAGGAGTGTGCAAGCATACCAGCACATAGAGAGGCATTTGCATGTGTGTGCCTCTGTACACACTTCAGATTGCAAATAAGTGGGAGATTCTCCAAGGAAGAATGTTGTTGGGAACCTGTGCCCCACCTTGTTCTATGGAAGGGATTATGGCTGCTGAGACTTCTGATCTGCAGGTCAGTGCCAGTGAGCAAGAGATGCTCCCTTCTTTAGCAGGCAATTTCTTAGCTTATCCAGCTGTTCCCGTGCCTATAACCCTAGGAAAGATAATTCTGATCTAGGAATGGCCCCTTCCCACTTTTTTTCCCCCCCCCCTATGTACAACTGGTAGAAAAATCCTCTAGTCAGCCATAACTATACAAAGAATTTGAAATGTGCATAAACACATCATCTCACTGTGCAGTCCCAGATGCTCTACACACAATATATCCTCAGTCTAGCATGTCCATTTCATCACAAATCTTGCGCACTTACAAAAAACACAGTGCTACCTTTGTGAGAACATTGTGGGTTACAGGCATGCCTGTACAATGCTGATAGACTGGGGGATAGAGAAGGAGGATTTTCTGATAATCCTGGAGAGAGATTCATCTAGTTTTAGGAGAAGGGCACTGTCATGTGAGCTGCTTTAAGTCCTGTCAGATTTAAACACATTCTTCCCCTGGTCATTGGCATTTTGATTATTAGAAGAGCTCAGTGGATAACACAAGGGCGAAGTTAGAAAAGTGATGCATGGATCTGATGTAATATCCAGAATCAGGCGATATCCGGTGCTTGTAAAGGTCATTCCAAGCAGAGCTGCAGCACTGCAGTGCCCATGTTCTTGGAGCCCAAATCGAGAGCTCACTGCTGAGCTCCATGAGGAGGGCATGGGGAAGCTGATGGAAAAACTCTGCACCTTGCCCAGGAGTCCAGAGCCAGCCAGTGGGAAATGGTGAGTACAGGAGTGCACCTCATGTCCTGCCTCTCTGGGGAGCAGGCACCAAGGAGTGCTCTGGGGACACCTACCTCCAGTGAGACCTGGCTTTGTCATCTTTGCACCCTCCTCTCAAGTGTTTATACACATTGATGAGATGCCCCTGAGCCTTTTCTTCTCCAAGCTGAACAGTCCCAGCTTTCTCAGCCTTTCCTCATAGGAAAGATGCTCCAGTCCCTCAGTCATCTTAGTGGTCCTTTGCTAGAGTCTCTCCAGTAGCTGTATATCTCTATTATATTGGGCAGCCTGGAACTGGACAACCAGTGCTAAGCAGAGGTTGAAGGATCATCTCCCTCAATCTGCTGGCAATCCTCCTCCTCATGCAGCCAAAGACAAGGTACACCTTCTTTGCAGCAAAGGCACATTGCTGGCTCATGTTCAACTTGGTGTCCACCAGGACCCCCAGGTCCTTTTTTGCAAAGCTGCTTTCCAGCCTGCCAGCACTCAGCACATACTGGTGCATGGGATTCTTCCTGCCCAAGTGCAGGGCTTTGGCCTTCCTTTGAACTAGTAAACCCAGAAGTCAATACTTCTGGATTTTGCCTAACCAGTACCTTGTGGTGCACCATCCTTCTGCCAAACTATTCTTCTTGGTCTGAGACTACAGACCTGCCAGTCCAGGTATACTATGTCTTGGCCATCTTAGGAGGGAAAGCTACCTTGTATACAGAGAAATGACACAGGATTTACACAAGAGAACTCAGATAACTGCAGACATTCACATCCTGCAAAGAAGACTGAGAATGCTGCCCAACAGCCCAGTGTGCGGAGAGGCTGCAGGACATACTGCCCCACCCAACAGCGCATCAAGTGTTGGAAGAGGTCCTGCTATGGCTGAAGGTTTCTGTGGATAAATGCAAATGCCTTCAGTTCAGATAAGAAGAAATTATTGTTACTGTGAATCTGCAATTCGTATTTCTGTGCCCATCAGAATTACTGACCTATGTCTACAGTAATAGCTCTCTATTAGTGTCTCAGTATCACTATAAACCCCAAAGTTACAAATCCCATAATGTGACAACAGGCATATGCACTTTGCTTGGTATCTTGGAGTGAAATCCCTGCAAGGTGCTTGGTATTCAAGAGTCTGAAGGATTACTGTAATACAGCAAAGTTCTTTAGAATGTTGTATATGGAGATGCAGCCCTCATGCCAAGAACAATACTGAGTTCAGCTAAAACTTATATACTTTACATTAAATAATACAACCTCCACCATGAAGCAGCACTTACAACACAGACCAAGTGTGTCTGCTTACTTTTCTGTCTTCTGCATTGTAATACAGAAATAATCCTGGTGGGTTAGACCAGCAGGAGTGAAAGGGCCTGACTGAATTCAGCATTAAACAGCCCAGTGCCATTCAAACTGAGTATCAAGGCTATTCTAGAAACTCCTCTGGAAGAACCAGCATTAAAAAACTCTTTCAGACAGTCAACAAGAACATAAAATGTTAAAGCATTGACTACTTTCACTTGAAAACTCTAACTTTAGATCCATTTCCTTTTCTTTCCCCCTTTCACATTAACTAAACAAAACACAGGAAACACAAACTTCTCATTCAGTGTTTTCAGGAGTTGTTTTTAAAATACCTTTCTGAAGGAAATTATTAGCAAAAGCAATGGCAGTTGTAATCGTGTGTGTTGTGAACACAGGTAGTATGTGAACTCTCAGTGAATAGCTATAGGGGAAAGACACCTGATAATTGTAAACCTGTAAAAGTTTGTGGAGGCTAGACGAGCAGGCAGAAGAAAGTGCAAAAACAGGCTGGAAGAATAACCCAGTGTTCAGTGGTTTGGTCTATGACATCAAGATCACAAAAAGATCACAAAAAGTGTTTGCTCAGCTGGCATAAGCATCCCTAGAAAGCACTCTAAGCTACTGAGCTTCTGCTTTGTATCAGTTTTAATTTATGAAGCTCACCTCTCCTGCCCAGGTATCACTTATTGGCACTGGCATAGTGGCTTATTAGAAAGCTTACAAAGAAGCAATGTCTAATCTGAAGTAGATGATATAGATTTCCCTGTAGTTTACTGTAGTTATATGAGGGAAAACTCTGCCCTGTTTCCCATATCCTGGTGCAGCCATGGAGAAATCTGCCCAGAAAGGGATCTGTTGAAAGAAGTGCAAGTGTCTCAACGCAAAAGAAGAATGTAACATTTCCTGCCAGTCACTAATTTTCTGTCAATCCTATTTCCATCTCTGCAGGGCTGGACTTCACTTGGACCAGAAGCAAACCACAGCACAGTTAAAAGAGGTGGACTGAAAACCATCTCTGGATACAGCCTGTCCTGCACAGCAATGCATTGTTGGCAGTGCACACATTCCCCAGGGAGGAGAAAGGATTCAGTTGTGCTGAAAATAGACCCTTCTTGAGACAGAGATCAGGCAGCTGCCTCCCTTTTGCCAGCCTTTAAGATGTATACTTTCTTCTCCTGATCCCTGTGGTTAGCTATAAGACAAGGAGTGAGAAGGCATTTTTCAGCTGGGCAGCACAGCCAGGCTGGAGAGGGGAACTGGATGTGGCTACAGATTGCTGGAGTTGGCTAGCAGGAACCTCCCTCTCATGCATGTTCAGAGTCATCAAGCTCTTGAACTGGAAATATGAGAAAGAGGAGGTTTTGCATTAGGAAAAGAAATAGAATTATAGAATGGTTAGGTTTGGAAGGGACTTTAAAGACAATCTGTTAGAGGGGTATTTAGCTGATTGTAGGGAGCTTTTTTTTGACATTGGCAAGTCCTCACCTGAAATAATTTGCCCAGTTTTAGGCTCTCCAGTTCAAACGGAATGTGAACTAATGGGACAGGGTCCAGAAGAAGGCTTAGCAACACGGGCAAGGGTCTAGAATACTCTGTTATGAAAAGTGTTTGAGAGCATGTTAAGTCTGAGGAAAAAAGATGAGAGCAGTTACAAAGACAATGAGTCAAGCTTTTTTTTTCATGTGTAGCAGACAATGTAACGAGGGGCAATGACAACAAATTGTTACTTGAAAGTATCTAGTTAGACATTAGGAAAATTCGTGACTATTGGGTGATGCAGAATGACCCAGGCTCCCAGAGAAGCTGTGGGGCCTGTGTCCAACTAGCTTGGCTACTCAAAGCCGTAACTAATCTGACCAGCATCGTCAGTAGATCTGCTGAAGTGGTGGAATGAACTACAGATCATCGGATATCCCTTCACAGCAACATTTCTGTGGCTTTAACGTAGAGGTTCCCTCTATCTATCCACAGTAGATAACTGCTCAAAGCTAAGCAGCTAAGGTATTCACAGCTTCACTTCTAAGAAACATATTTTTCTGGAGTGAGTCCTGGAAAACAGCTTTTCTCAAGTGGGCCACAGGCAAGATGCATTGTTCAAGACAGTTAATCCCATGCAACTTGTCAAAGCATGTGCCCCCAGAACACCAATTCCAGAGCAGTAGTAGGCTTTGGTAGTTTTCAGTCCTTGAAGAACAATGTGACATGGAGACAGAGAACTGTAGAGCTCCCCGTGGCAGCAAAGTGCATCACACCACATAAAGTTCTGCCAGGTGAGGAGCAACATGGCAGGCAGAGTTACAGGAGAGTCTTCTTATTATCACAGGCTGGACACATTCACAGTGGTAATTGCATGCTGGTGAGTATCTCTCTGGTACCATTTGTCAGAAAATGTGTGTATGATATAGTGAACAGTGGCTGACATCACCACTGGGTGTTATTTTTGATCTTAACATTGAAGAAAGTAAGATTACATGATGCCCCTGCCAATGGCATGGGTGTTGGACTAGATGGTCTTTAAAGGTCCCTTCCAACCCAAACCATTCTGTGATTCTGTGAATGGCTGTACTGGGTAAAATCAAAGGAACATGTAGACTCTCATACCTGGGACATTTCTTATCATTCCAATCTCCGCAGATACCCACCCTCCACACAATGTCCTACTTGTCCCCTCACATGGAATCTATAATGCTCGTGGGATACAGCAGACATCCCCTTCAACAGGGATCCCCTTGCACACCATACAAGCTGCTCAGCTTCTGCTCTAGTAGGACACCTTCTGTGGGCTGATGGCCTGTAGGGCAGGATGAGGCGCCTACACAGGCAGCACTGTCTCCTGTGCCTGGGTACAGGTCACTTCAGCTGCTCATCCTCAGGTCCCTGATAAAACACTGTAAATACTCCATAACATAGCTTTTGTACACATCTGTTCAGTGCTTATATACACATCAATGTTTGATGTTTTACCATCTGTCTCTAAACATTATGTTGCACAGGTGACAGACTTGGTGACAAGCAGCTTTGCTTGGATGTGCTTCTGAAGTTAGGTTCCTCTCCTTTATAACAACAAAATATGACCTGGTGTTGAAAAATTCAGAGATGTTTGTCTGTCCTGTGCATGTGCTACTTACTTTCAGATAAATTAGCATATATTCCCTCAAAATTCCCAAAGGAAGAACATCCTGCCTAGTCATTAGTACTAAAGAAACGGATTGAACAGCAAACCCATTAAGAATAAGCATTAGTTTTGCTTTCTTTTGTTTGCCAAAACTCCCTGAGGTACAATAGCACTAGGATGCTTCCTAGTTACATTCTGATGTTGTTTCAAGCTATCTTCTTCCTTGCATTGATACCCATTAAGTGATAAACAGCACTCAAGGAAAGCAGGGTTTTAGCAAAGAGGAACAGGGACTGGCCTGTTCCTGCAGAGGGAGGTGGAAGTGGCTGAGCTTGAACAGACAAATGTAGGAGTTTACAAAGCCCAAGTTTAGAGGCTTGCAGCTGCTGGGATAGAAAGGAAAACTCAGTGGCTGTAATTTCTGGGAGTGGCTATTTAACACAACCCACTGCTCCATGTGCCTTCCCACAGTGTAATCTGGCCTTGCAGAGCTCTGGCATAAGCAAAGTCGTTTTGCTGTGATCATTGTGTGATTATTATCCCTTGCTTCCTATCCTTTTCTTAAGCACCAGGGTTTTGGTTTACTCCCTTCCTTCCCTTTCTCCAGGTCTTCAGAGAATTTTACTCCCAAATAATTTGCTTTTCCAGCTGCCATACAAAACTTTACCTCAGCCCATTTGAGTGAATATGAAACAGCAGCTGTGCACCCATTTCTCAGCTGAAAACAGGGAGGATCTGTAAGGTTTGCTCAGCTGTCAGCAAGCAGGAACAGAAAGAAAGCATCAAGCAGAGAGAGTCTCATAGATTTGAGAATCAGCAGACAGAGCAAAGGTCCAGTTGGTGTTCTGTGTATGAGTACGTTGGATGCTTGGTGAAAATCTAATTTCACTTTTTCCATACTTTTATAATATTGTGTAAGCATACCATCTTCCCACTTGGTTGTTCCTTTCCCAAAGTGAAACGTCATCGTCCACACAGCTGTGCCTTCAGTGCTGCCATCAATTCTGTCATCTTTCTCTGTATCATTCCAAACCGCACAAGCCAAAACTGCGGAGAGCAAGTGGTTTGTGAGCCTGATACAATTATTTCTGTTTTGTTTTCAGTTGATCTCGATAATTCCTAATACTCTGCCTTTTGTGGCCACCAATGAGCACTGATTTGATGTTTGGATGTAATTATTCACTATTCTAGTGGTCTTCCTATCTCCTAATCCTGGTCATCCTTGCCGAGACTGAATTTCTATAGGTTTTGGTCTATATATGGCTCAGAGTCATCACCCAAACAGAGAAGCTGATGTTTTTTTTCATCTGCATAAAGGATTTTTATGACTGATGATTATTCAGTCTGCCTTACAAGGATGACATCTTTCTCAGTGGCTCTCAGCTAAATGATAGTGAGACTCAAGAGTAGCACAGCCCAGCTAATAGAGCAGTAGAGACACGGGTGAAACAGCTAACTTACATGAAGGTGAGCAGCTCTTCACTGAGTACCAGAGTTGTGTCATTCACTCACACTCCTCATGTTCCCAGCAAACATCAACGGAAGAGCTGTCCGAGGAGGTGACATTCAGGATGGCCTTTCTATCACCCACCAAAGCAGCTGAGAAGCTCCTGTTACAGAGCAGGGGAGTGGGGTGGGCAGGCTAAGATGCCTCCGGGTAAGACAAAGAAAAAAGAGAGCAAATGGCAAAAGGGGGAGGGAAGGAAAGTCAGGATTAGGTGCATAATATTAGCACTAGCAACAACTGTATCTTAAAAAAGAGAGCAATGAAGTGATATCTTCCTAGGGTGACACTCATCTGTGACAGATGCACAAATCCCACTTCTGGGCAGATTTCAGTGCTCTGAAGTGAATTATACTGTATGGAATTTGTATAAAGCTGTTCACTCTAAGCATTAGACTTTTCAAGGTTAAGACAACCTACTGGATTACCATAGGAATTTGAGTCACTGAAGTGAAGTCACCAACAGCATACGTAGCAGAGTTTTCCAGTGGCATTTCCTGAACTAACTTTTTATGATGCAGTAAAGTTCCTTTTGCATCCTCAGGAAATTTGTCAACAGCCTCATTATTTCATGTTGGCAGATGGATTTCCTTGGTGTCAGCCTAAATGTTTCCTTAATTTCTCTCTGCATCCCCCTGAGATGCTGAAGGAAGGATACAAGTCTCTGCTCCTCCTCAAGGGCCAATCAGTCATGTAAAATAGAACAGCTCCAGTAGGAGACAATGATTATGACATGCCACCAGGCAGCAGCAGCGAGGGTGTTTTACAGCTCAATCATGACGATGGCCTGAGAAGATCTATGCAAAGTCTGCTGCAGCTCAAGATGCAGCGCCAACACCATCACTGCTCTGCTGAGCAACACAGGTGTATGTTGCCTTCCCTCCAAACCAGTCCCTCAGGTCCCTCAAAGCACCTGTGGCACCCTAAGAAGTGCCTCCGGGGGGACAGTATCTCTCAGGGTGCCTCATAGGGTCTCACAGCAGCCTCATCCCATGACCCCGCACTGCTGCCTGCCTCTTACAATAGCTAAGCTTGGGCTTTACCTCTCTGGGCTCTGATCCCAAAGCCTTCATGTGCCAAAATGTTTCTCTCAACAGTACTGTGCTGACATCAGGTCTACGCTGCTGGCAAGGGGCTAGTGGGAGGCAGGCCCTGTAAGACTAGTCATGAGACCCTAACAGCAAGGCTTGGATGATTCCTCCTCACCTGGGACTCCTAATAGGAGCTCACGGTGTGAACTGTTGAATTTGACTTTACTGACAAAGATTTTCTGTAGGTAAATATTTTCAATCATTTGCTCCACTGTTACTGGAATGCTGCATTTGAGCATGGGAGAACCCTGGCCATCCATATGGGACAGCAGCTCTGTACGCGCCCATCAGCTGCATCTATTTTAAACTTTCTCTCAGAGATGTTCGTTTATGGCCACCATAGACTGATGTTTTCCTCAAGACCTTTGCACAAGCCCTTATCAGGTGTCAGGCAGCCTCACTCCACAGATAGAGTGTCAATGCAAAATGACTCTCCTTCTCCATAAGGCAGTGAGCGATTCATCTTCCTCACACTGGTGTCCCACTTTGATCCTGATAATCCAGCAGGTTTTATAGCAGTGGCTGCTGGTAGGGATTTTTACCCAGCATCTGCTCCTCCTGCAGCCTCCCCTGGCTCAGAATCATTAATTTGTTCCTTTCCCCTTTATATGGTCTAGTGGAAGGTGTCCCTGCCCATGGCAGGGGGTTGGAACTGGATGATCTTAAGGTCCTTTCCAATCCAAATTATTCTATGATTCTATGTTTCCATGATCTATCTACACCCTCCTCCCAGGACGGGCAGGACCAGCTGGCACCTCTCAGATACTCAGCTTCTGCTCCCACCTCCTCTCCCACTTCTAGACTGTTTATTTTCCTGGAAGATTCTTCAAAACATACATGCACGGGTGGTAGCCACAGGCTGGGCTCACACAGAGTGACAAGCTGGATCCCCGTGGGGCAGACCACAGCAGCACTTCAAAACTTGGGCTACTCTGCACTGTCCCCATCTGCTTACGCCCTGCCAGAGAGGGCAGTTGCTCCTGTGGACTCATCCCAGGCTGCCTTCCCTGCCTGGGGAGCTGAGATCTGGCCATGTTTGGGGCTTCCAGACTCCAGCTGGAGTCTGCCAGTATCCCTGAAGTCTTCAACCCTCTGGGAAGGTATGACTGTTCATTACCTCCTACCAGTACAGCTTGTGCTCCTGTCTTAGGGATGCTTTCTTCTCCAGAACACAGCCAGCTCTCCACAGCACAATGTGCAGGCATGAGTGACAAGCCATGTGCAGGAGTAATGAAACAAAATACTGCTGTACTTTACAGATTCAATTCAGTAAACTATTTCTTCAAAACTAAAGCTAAACTTTACAAAGCTCTCTTGAGGTGGCCTACAAGCTAAACTGGCATTTTTAGGCTATCACTGTAGTGTTTCCCAGCAGTTCTCATATTCTCCTGACCTTCTTTCCCCAAACCTGATGCTGAGTTGTCATTTCTTCCACTCCCACATTCTCTGCCATCAATTATCTTGTTTCCTTACACACCCTCATCTCACTCTCCATCTCCCAAATCCCTCCTTGCACTCCCCAGCCTGATACCAACCTTACCTCAGCACTGTGCTTACTCTCACCTCCTCCATCTCTCACTCACAAGCTTATTAACGTTTTCTGCAAGGAGAGGGGCATGAAGGCAAGTTCAGCTGCTGGCATCACACTTAATGCACCGGGGGCCCCAGCTCCATGCTGGATCTGAACATGCTCATGGGCTGCTGCTGCTCCATGGCTTTCTGCAATACTGCTAGTTCTGGAGCAAGCTTGGAGCAAGACCTGCCTTCCCCACAGGGGAAAGGATTCATGGATTGGGGTCTCTTGCTGATCAGCAAAAAACGGGCTCTCAGGTCACTGACTCGTAGAATAGCTTGCATTGGAAGTGACCTTCAAAGCTCAACTCGTCCAACCCTGCTGCAATGAGCAGGGACATCTTCAATCAGATCAAGTTGCCCAGAACAACATCCAGCCTTGCCTGGAATGTCTCCAGGGATTGCTCTAATTTGTTGTTTTACAAGAGAAGGGTTGCCCCCATATACCTCAAAGTGAGCCTGGCTGACTGCTGGAAGTACCTGGGCAGCTGCTGTGTTCCCCGTGGGAACACAGTGCAGTGAGCACCCAGGTGCTGGGTGGGCACAGCGTCATTGCACAAACTTCCAAGGGGCCACTCTTGATCTGTGTCTTACCAGAGAGAGCGCACTCATGCCTGTTTCTGGTTTTTAACCTTTCAGCTGAGGAAGGAGCTGTGCCAAAGCAGGTCTCTCTGGGGTAAGAATAGCATCTGTCGTCTTAGGACACAACACAGTTGTCCAGCTCCTGCATGGCGGCACGTTGTGCTGAGATATAGAAGGCAACCCACCCGCCAAGGAATGTCTTCAAGCGCTATTAGTGGAAGCAGATCATCTCCACAAACAGGCATGACCCCGTGCAGGAGTCTTCCAAGAGCAGGGCTATTCTGAGCTTCTGACACTGAGGATGAAGGGAAACACATGACAGGCCGATCCTCCTGGCATGGGCCACCTCCAGAGCTCTGTGCAGCCCTGTCTCCTCCCGTGGGAATGACTCTTGGGAAGGCTGATGGGTGGATCTGTGGGACCTCAGAGCCCAGGAGGAGGGGTCCAGGAGGGAGCTGGGAATTTGCTGGGGACACAAGGCCAAGCCTCAGCCTGTCAGCACTGCCCAGCCATGCTTATGGCAAGTCCTGCCTGAGGGTGTGTACTTGTCCCTGAGTACATGGCTGCCTGCTTCATTTTCAACCCCATCCATGAAAGCTACACAAAACCAGAGGCTGTGTAACTGCACACAAGTGAAACAAATCATCTGGAGCCAGAGTGTATTTGCCTATTACCTCCTGAAGCTCACTATCTTTGAGTGGTCTTTGGCACTAGGGATGTTCGAGAGGCCCTTTTTCCTCTTCCCAGACATCATAATTCCCTCCCTGACTTATTTCAATCCATTTAACATCATCTTTCTTGTTGTGGTATGGATTTTGTTCATTCCAATTTATTTTTATCTCATTTTTTGTTTCATTTTCATTGCCTTGTAAAGCTGGATCTGCACATTAAAATCTCAGGGGGAGTGAAAAACACTCTCTCAGAAGCTTTCCAGCTGGATCAGGTGGCCGAGTCAATCTCCCTCGGGACCCCACATTCAGCTGGGCAGATGCACAGTAGCAGCACTAGCAGGCAGGAACAAGTGGTCATGGAATTCAATATGTACTAAGTACCTCTAAAGTGCTGCCACTAAATCCTGTCCCACACCATTAGGGGATGGATCTCATGCTGGCTCTTGGAACAAGGCCCCTTGGCAGACACCCAGTCTTCTGAGCCATTCCCAGGCATGTGCAGCACTCCTGCAGATGAAGACTCAGTTTATTCAGCAGACCAGAGGCACAAGTATTCATTCCAGCACCCTAATAAGTTAAACTGACTCCTCCTACAGCCCCCAGCAGTCTGCCCTTGCCAGGAACCTCTGCACTAATTGGGCATCTCCCTGTGTCTACCATAGGACAGTACAACTGTGTGTGGGCAGTGTGACCAGCCCCTCCTTGGTTGTTCACATAAAGACAGGCGGGCGATAAAAAGAAAGGCTTTACCCCATCTTGGTGCCATGTGACCAGGCTCAGGTTCCTACAAAGAAGCCTTCCCAGGTGGAGACCCACACAGGATCTTAAAACCATCTTCCTGGTATGGCAGGCTGTGTGATGGGGATGCAGACAGGGCTGTGTGCACCTCTGAGACTCTCCAGCAGCAGAGTGCTTCTGTTCGTGTTGTCCTGAACCACCATGGCTTAGCATCAGCTGAGCTTCCTTTCTGCAACTCAAGCTGTGAAGCTTTGTGACCATGGCCATGCATTTCTTTCAATCTGTTTTATTCTTACTGCATGAAATTGGCAGTGCACAAAGTGGGCCACAGGCTTTCAATAGAGCTGCAAGCCCTCCTGCAATTGTGCTCTCAGCTCCTCAACTTCAAATGAAGAGCTGAAACAGAAGTCATCCCTTGGGAGACCAAAAGAGCAACACATCCACATCTGTCCCAGTTGGTGTGAAAAACTAAAATTCCAATTCCCTCAAATCACAGGCCAGTAACAGTGGATGGAGGCCCCTCTTGAGAAGATCATGGTGTGAAGACAGCTTTCAGGGAAACTAATGGCTAGACTGAATGAGAAGGTTTATCAAAGTTCCAGGTTTCTCAGACAAGCTGAAGGTCTTGCAGTTCATCGACTCAGTATTTCATGTGGTTATTTTTTGGGCAGAGTGGCAGGAAACCTTTGGCCACTGCATAACAATCATTACCAAATACTCCTAAAGGAAACGTGAAAACCCATGTGTGTAGTTCAGAGACTGGGGGTATAAACCTCAAGCAGCTACTCAGACTTTGCTGTTATTATTATAGACCAGTTGATAACTATTTACAACTTAACAAATATGTGAGACAGTGAAGTTCAAGTCCTCACCTGCTCAGAGCTGCAACACTGGGTAGCTCAGAAGTGGGGCAACTTTCTGAAATGCAGGTTGACTGCAAGGAGAACAGAAATACTTGATTCATAATGCACATAGATGGCTATTGGTTCACAGGCTGGAGCAGTCTTGTTCTCCTGTGCAGAGATACAGCAGTGAAACTAAGGAGGAATGCTTAATTCTGTTCACATTGCATGTTTGACATACCACATCTGCTCTGACAGTAGTTTATTCTCAGCTTCATTTGACAAGGTCAGGATATCTGCTTTCAAGCAGAAGGCATGGAGGAAGCCTGTCAAATACCTAGATTTAAAGGTCAGCACAAAATTGCTGAAACATGGTCAGAGAAGCAGTGGGACTTGAACCCTTAGCTTAGAAAGAAAATTACTCTCATATGAACATCAACATTTGGAGCATCTGAAGTTGCAGGTGTCTACTTTATTAACACTGATACAGCAGCAGAGTGCAGAAAATGTTTGTGTCTGTAAGCAAGTGGAAGATTTCCTCCTACCAGCATAGCTCTATCTACTGCAAATCCACAGCTGGGAAGATGCTTTGTGTAAGTTCTGGTTATCCCAGAGGAAGCTCATTTTTCACTTCTGAACACTTCCTGGAAAGGAGAAGCTTTGTTTAGTCTGCACATATTAAGATCATAGAATCACAGAATCATAGAATAGCTTGGGGTGGAAAGGACCTTAAGATCATCGAGTTCCAACCCCCCTGCCATGAGCAGGAACACCTCTCACTAAACCATGTCGCCCAAGGCTCTGTCCAACCTGGCCTTGAACACCGCCAGGGTTGGAGCATTCACAACTTCCTTGGGCAATCCACTCCAGTGCCTCACCACCCTCACAGTAAAGAACTTCTTCCTTATATCTAATATAAACTTCTCCTGTTTAAGTTTGAACCTATCACTCCTTGTCCTACCACTACAGTCCCTAACAAAGAGTCTCTCCCTATCACCCTTATAGGCCCCTTTCAGATACTGGAAGGCTGCTATGAGGTCTCCACATAGTCGTCTCTTCCCCAGGATGAACAGTCCCAACTTTCTCAGCCTGCCTTCATAAGGGAGGTGCTCAAGCCCCCTTATCATGCTCGTGGCCTTCTCTGGACTTGCTCCAACAGCTCCACGTCCTTTTTATGCTGAGGACACCAGAACTGTACACAATCCTCCAAGTGAGGTGTCAAGAGAGCAGAGTAGAGAGGCAGTGATCTGCTGGTCACGCTTCTTTTGATGCAGCCCACCTCACAAGCGTGTCCAGATCCCTCTGGATGGCATCCCTTCCCTCCAGCATGTCAACCAAGCCACACTCGGCAGACTTGCTGAGGGCACATCAATCCCACTGTTCATGTCACTGACAAAGATATTGAATAACACAGGTCCCAACACCGATCCCTGAGGGACACAACTCGTTACTGGTCTCCAGCTGGACATTGAGCCGTTTACCGCAACTCTTTTTGTGCGGCCATCCAGCCAGTTCTTTATCCACTGAGTGGTCCATCCATCAAATTGATGTCTCTCCAATTTAGAGACAAGGGTGTTGTGTGGGACAGTGTCGAATGCTTTGCACAAGTCCAGGTAGATGACGTCAACTGCTCTGCCCCTGTCCATCAGTCCCGTAGCCCCATCATAGAAGGCCATCAAATTGATCAGGTAGGATTTCCCCTTAGTGAAACAATGCTGGCTGTCACCAACCACCTCGTTGTTTTTCATGTGCCTCAGCATTTTTTCCAGGGGAATCTGCTCCAAGATTTTGCCAGGCAAAATCTTACTTAATCAGAACATTAATTTTGTCTAAGGCCCACAGAAAAGTTGGTTTAGGGATGTTCAGAGTTAGGTTGGCTCTCATCACTGTCACTTTATGAGGCCGCTTCTTAAATCTGAAACAAATTGGATGAAACTAGCCAGAAGGCTCATGAGCTTTCAGGCACCAGAGCCTGAAATGCTACTCACAGAATCCTAGTAGCACAGAATGGTTTGGGTTGGAAGGGACCTTCAAGGATCATCTACTTCAAAACTCCTGCCATGGACAGAGATGTCTTTCAATAGATCAGGCTGCCCAAAGCTCCATTCAACCTGAGCTTGAACACTTCCAGTGATGAAGTATCCACAATTTCTCTGGGCAACCTGTTCCGTGCCTCACCACCCTTATTGTAAAACGTTTCTTTCTTATGTCCAACCTAAATCTCCCCTCTTTCAGTCTAAAACCATTGCTTCTTGTCCTGTCATTAGAGGGTCTGGTAAAAAGTCTTTCTCTGTCTTCCACATAAGCCCCCTTTATATATTGAAAGGCCAGAATAAGGTCTTCTCAGAGCCTTCTCTTCACCAGGCTGAACAACTTCAGTCCTCTCAGCCTTTCTTCAAAGCCTCTTCCTTCCAGAACACTCCTTTCTGAGTGATGGCTATGTCCACCAGCAAGGCACAAATCTACTGCTTGACTTGCTTGAGCAAACACTACAGACTGCACAACCTGCCTTTTGCAATAAAAGCTTACCTTTGCAGAAGGGACTGCTTGGGTTTTAGCTCTGAGCTTGTTTACTTGGCTTTCAGCAATATCTGCCCTTTCCTCAGCCTCTTCCAGTTTGTGCTGTGCTTTTCTGAATTTGGAGAGATTGGCATTGGCTAGTTCATCCTGAAATGGCAAAACAAAAGGAATTAAAAATCCACCTGACAACATGCTGGGGCACAGAGATAACTTTTAAACTGACAGTCCTAGAAAACGGTGAATAAGTTTTTGCTTCAGTTTAGTGACTCACAGCTTCCTCAGCTTGGCTTTTGTAGGATTTGATTTTCATCTGCAGTTTATCTACCAGATCTTGTAACCTCATCATGTTCTTCCTGTGTTCTTCATTCTGTAGAAAGGGAATATGCAATTATGCATCCTTGGGAGATAAAAGATCAGGAGAATTGCTTTCTTTTTACACCCACCTGGAAAGTCAGCTCTTTGACACGCCTTTCGTATTTGCGGATGTTTTTCATAGCCTCTGCAGATTGTTTATGTTGTTCTTCCAGCTCAGCTTCTAACTCCCGGATCTGGTGAATAAATCAACAGTTGGCTTGAGCCCTCACATAAGGATCAGAGAAGAAAAGCATCTTTGACACTCATGTTCAGCACTGGTACTCACCCTGGTCTCCATCTTCAAGAGCTGTTTCTTTCCTCCCTTCAGTGCCAACTGCTCAGCCTCATCCAGACGGTGCTGCAGGCTCTTCACTGTCTGATCCAGGTTCCTCTTCATCCTTTCCAGGTGGGCACTGGTGTCCTGCTCCTTCTTCAGTTCTTCTGCCATCATGGCTGCCTTGGAAGGGAGATGACACAAGAAACTGGAAGAATGTGAAAGAACAGTGCATGCTGTGTACCATCTGAGGATGTATTACCAGTTTCTGATGATCCTGCCACCACATTTCCTGCTTTGTGACATGATAGTGGCAGAAGCATGATAGGAAATAGCAGGAAAAAGGATAGGAAAAAAACTGCCCCACTGTACATGCAGAGCTTGGAACAAAGAAAGAGTAAATCTTCCATCCCAGAGTATGGCCATTACTGTGACCTTCACTGACACCCAGGTGCCCTGCAGTAGAGCAACAGCCACAGCAAAACTTGGGAGCAGGACTTGGCACAGCTGAGAGGCTTCTCCGCATAACACACATGAAATGTGATGGAGTTTGTGTGTTGTGCCTTAGTGCATGCCCTGTTATTTCCACAGTTGCCTGGATGGCAGTGTTACAGGGCAGAAACCAGTTTAAAACCAGTCATGATATTTAAGACAAAACTAGGATATATTTTGCTCTCAAACATTTGATTCCGCAGGATCAAATTAAGTGTTTTGGTGAAATATTGAGTAAAGTTGCTTACAAATAATGTAAAATTCAGCAAATTACTTTGGCAGCAAAATACATTAAAAAGTCTAAATTGAAAAATGTGAGAATGAAATAATGGCATTTATATTTTACATATATATATATGTATGTGTCTAATTCATTATAATGTTCTATTTCTGTTAATTAAAAGTGAATAAAAATGGTTTTGGTGGTTGGGTTTTTTTTCCGTGAGCAAATGGAAATGTTTTCCTTCTCTTTTAACTCCAAATAATGTTTTTAAGTGTTAAGATTTTGGTTTGATTGTATGCATCAAAAATCATCAGCAGGTTGGGTCCCATGATACACCAGCTCTATTTCCGGACTGGAATTCACTGGCCTTTCAAAGGAGGATATAGGACCAATTTTGAACAGAAATACACAATTCTCAGTTGAAAAGTTCTTTTATAAGATTTGGAAAAGATAAATCTTTAAATTCCTTTCCCACTTTACTAGTTTCAATACAGCAAGGTTATTTTGTGGTTGACATTTTCATGCAGTACTGGACAAATCTGGTTTAGACTGACTAAATGTCGTTTAGTTAATTACGATAACAACATCCCCAATAACTCATCTGTCAGCAGGACAAGTTCCCTGTTGTTCTAATCCTCCTCTGAGGGCCTCTTCAACCAGGCCCACAGACTGGTTTCTCTGTCCAACTTGTGACAAGAGCATTTACATTAACTCGCTGCAGCAATGCCATTGGGAAGCCCTGAAAATTCGAAGAGAAAAGCACAGTAACATCCTCACATCTGTGATTGCCTTCTTTGCTCTTTCTTCAGCATTTTTTGCTTCATCAGTAATATTTTCCATCTCAGTTTGGATTTGTGCCATATCAGTTTCAAGCTTCTTCTTTGTATTATGAAGGCTGGCGTTCTATAAAGGAGAAAAAGAGAGGCTTTAAGTGTTTGTATTTGGTCTCTTACATGGTAAGACCATGAATTACTATTACTTTATGATAATCCCTGGACCCCCAAAATATGTCTCTCTTAGCAAAGTAAACACCTGGGTATGGAGGAGCTGCACACATTCAGTAGCATCCATCAGTTCCTGCTCAGCCACTTTCCTTGACCGCTCCGTCTGCTCCAGGGCTGCCCGTAGCTCCTCAACTTCAGCCTGCCACAGGTTTGCTCTGCGCTCCACTATGGCCACCTGCTCCTTCAGGTCCTCCTGTGTCCTCAGAGCATCGTCCACGTGCCGCTGCGTGTCCTAAACATGAAGAGCCAATTTTGTCCTAATGAATTTCTTGGATACTGTGCTTACAAATAAATCAACCAGCAAGGTAAACCAGGACCTTGAGAACTCCCTGGATGCTGTGCAGGTGTTTCTGTGCCTCAGCAGCCTGGCGGTTGGCATGGCTGAGCTGGATCTCCATTTCATTCAGGTCTCCATCCATCTTCTTCTTCAGCCTTAAGGATTCACTCCTGCTCCTGATCTCAGCATCCAAAACACCCTGCATTGTCTCCACAGTCCTTTGACTGTTCTTTTTTAACTGGCTGATCTCCTCATCTTTCTCAGCAATCTTTCTGTTGATTTCTGATTTAATCTGAGTCAATTCTTGGTTGATGCCAAGAATTTTCACCTCTTCATGCTCAAGAGTTGCCTTTGAATGGGGAAAACCAAACACAAAAATAACAGTTCAGAGAACACAATCATTGTGATGGTACTCAGTGACTTACACAAACTCCTAGTTTGTGGCAATCAATCAACCTCGCACATAGCCACTGCCCAGGAAAGAGAACAGAAAGCTCTTCAGACTGCTGTCTGCTTTTCCCAGTAATATTTAAACTAACTCACCTCTGCTTCTTCCAGAGCTAATCGCAGCTCAGATTTTTCTACTTCAGCTTGCTTTTTGGCTTTCTCGAGGTCTCCAATCGTTTTGCCATTTTCAGTAACGTGTTCAGTCAGATCAGCTATTTCCTCTGTGAGATAAGAATGACATCAGCCTGGGGCAGCCAGAGAAGCTGAACTCTCTGCTTTGTGACTGTGTTCAACACACAAATGTACATGTGTTCACAGTTCTATATGTATGTACAGATAAAAACAGATACAGTCAGCTCATGTATGATGACATAGACACAGGGGCATCAGTGTGGTTTCACAGCCCTCCTTACACTGGAAGATGACTGCATGTGTTTATGTCTCTGGGTAGGCCATCAGGGTAATACTACAGGTCTTGTTATTACATGTTCACAGTGCATCTGTAAAATTCACTTTCACAAGCTGCACAGCCTCTTGAGAGCCTCTTGCTCTTTACCAGGCAGCAGCACCTAAATGCCCTTGATCTTACACCTCTGCAGTAGATAACGGAGAGCCAGGAGCACACTTGTAGAGCATGTCTTGCTGTGTTAGGATTGTGGACAGCTAATGGGAACCCAAACACTTACGTTTGAGAGCCTTGTTCTCCTGTTTGATCACTTCAAGCTGATCTAAGGTTTCCTCATAGGCATTTTTCACTTTGAAAAGCTCTGCATTTAGTGAGCGTGATTCTTTAGAGAGAGCTTCCCGCTCCAGCTGCCTCTCCTCATACTTTCCCTTCCATTCTGCCATGACCTGAAAGACATAGTGTTTCACTTCCTGCTAGTACAGAAAATGTTATTGTGGTTATTTTCTGTACTAGATAAACACCGCAGCCTCTGAAAACAGGGCAAATCCCTGTTGCCATGCTCTAGAGCAGCTTATAACTTAGTCTCAACTTGATTTCAGTACTGACTTAAGTGAGGAATATTAGTTTGGCCTTCTAGGAAGGCTAGACCTAAAAGATACCGTGCTTCCTCCTCACCTTATCAAAATTCTGCTGTTTCCTGTCAAGGGCAGCTGCCAATGTGTGTGCTCTCTCCCTGTCCACTGTCAGATCCTCCACCTCCCCCTGTAACTTCAAGTTAATCTTCTCCAAGGAGGTACACTTTGAATTCACAGTCTCTGCCTGCTGCCCTGTTTCCTGGAGACGCTGACAGAGCTTCTTCCTTAAGGAATATAAAGAAAACAAGTATATGATTCAGAAAATCATTGTCATATCATAGAATGGTTAGGGTTGGAAAGGACCTTAAGATCATCTAGTCCCAACATTATAGTTATGAACATAGTTTCCTAAGTACAGTATCAGAAGTAATTGTTTTCATTAAGTGCCTATACAAACCCCAATAAAATAATTTAGGTCAGGCTGCTGAAAGTAGGTCTATGTTCTGCACAATATACATAACATCTGGACATCTCAGTTCATCTACCACGTACTTGGCCTCCTCCAACTCCTCCGTGTGCTGAATAGCATCTGTCTCATATTTGATTCTCCACTGGGCCACTTCGCTGTTGGCCTTGGACAGGGCACGCTGCAGCTCCCCCTTGGCTTCCTGCTCCTCCTCATATTGTTCCCGGAGCAAGTCACAGTCATGGCGAGCAGACTGCAGGGCGTGGGCCAGCGCATTCTTGGCCTAAAAGTTACTCATAGTATTATGTATGTACGTTAGCTGTGACCAGCAGGTGACACCCTCGCCATGCACACTAAAGATATGGTCACTGCAGCTTGGGCAGAAGACAAAAGGACAGAGCTTTATAAGTGTTCAGGCAGCTATGTTCAGTTGCAATCAATTTTTCTCAGCAATGCCATTGAAAAAAACCAATGGCGGTGCTTTCACTTTCACCTTGGCATATGCTGCAGCTTTTCTTCCCTGTGGCTACAGAAGCAAAAGAAATCACATAGACCATTGCTTTAAAGTTAAAAAATTTCAACAAAACTGAAACTACTTTTCACATGTCAGGGACATCCTTAGGCAAAGCACTTAAAAACAGTGCTCCCTCTACACATCCTGCCTAGTGGTAGTTTTATTGGGTTAGACTGTAAGCAACAATACTTCCAAACTTCCAGAAGTGTTTTTTAAATGAACTGGGGCCCTGATTCATTTTGAAGCCTTAGCATGTGCTCAGGGGTCAGCACTACCTTACTCTCTTCTTCTAGCTGCCTCTTAAGCTCTTCTATTTGCTGTGCAATTGCCTGCTTGCTTCTGGCCAGCTGCACAGTTATGGTTTCCTTCTCTTCGAGTTGACGGCTCAGTTCACCTGTGACAGGAGAAGACAAGTTTCCAGCAGTGTCAGGATTAAAGATTCTGAAAACAGGTATAATATATAATAATGCATAATAATAATCAATAACAGACAAGCGAAATCACACATCACATGTTTATCTGATCACTTGTTGCCTTTATGTATATACTTTTACCATTCTTATTTTACCATTCTCATTGCATATATTTTTTTACCATGTCATATTTATCCTCAGAGTAATGCAGGGTTTAGTAATGAAATTATGAGAGAGATGTAACCAACACATATATCCTTCAATATTACTCCTATTCTGCTTCAGTCATGAGTTTCACTGTTCATTCAGACTTCCATATATGCATGTTTAACCCACAACTCTCTCAGCTTAAATAGTTATTTAAGTGCATAGCACTTGATTTCTCTAGGGTTTCAAACCTACTTGGTAATATTCTGTACTATCTCCACAACTGATTCCACATAGGTTTCCCTATTTTTTTTCTGTACAGGCATTTGCAATATACAGTGTGGTGCATTTGGGCACCCAGTGCTACAAGGAACCTGATTCATCGTTGCCGCTGCCAGAGGACCAGAGCTACCTGTGCTTCATCAACAGGAAAGGGTGAGTGGCACATGGTATTTTCTCTTGCCTGTATCTGAGTGAGTCCCCATCATGTATCAAGGATTAATACTAGTGCCGTCAATGCCATTTTTTGCCTTACCTGTCTGTTGGGCAATCTGACTTAAGGCAGTCAAAGGAGTCATATATAGATCCCCTGGCGCATGATGTTTAACCTGGCTAAGAGCTGCTATCACACAGTTTGTGTGACATCAAAAATCAGTTTACCTGTTTCATTCCTACTTTATTAAATGTTTGCAGCAGATTCTTAAAGTGCCACAGCCCAACCCATTACTGTTCTTTCTTTCAGAGGCTCAAGATCTGCAGCTTACGTTAACTTAGTCTTACATTAAAGGAACTCACAGCAGCGATGGAACAACATTGGTCTGATCTGCAGTACCTCTCTGTCGTGGGATGGTGGTAGTAATCACTGCTATTACCACCTCCTCTTCTTCTTCCCATTCATATGTATTATTCCAGAAACTGTTTTCTCCTGACTCCCATTCTAAGTCTTCATCACTTTCAGCAGATCAGCAGCTCTTCTTCACTTTTGCATCCTGATCTGCTTTTTGCAAGTATCTAATTTTAGCTGCACATTTTTATGATCAGGTCCCTTTGGAGCCCTCCCTTGCTTTGGGGTGAAACATTTCACAGTATATTTTAATCCTTCAAAATGTTCCTGTTGTTTTTCTTTCTTTTTCTGATTCTCTAATTCCAGTTGTATCCCTTCGTACATTTTTGAACCACTAGATTATATTCTTTTTCTAAAGAGAAAACTTGCTTTAGACTTGCTCAATTGTTTCTTTTAAAACACAATTTCCATGAATATATATATATATGATATATATGAATCTATATATTCATAAGCTTTACAATAACTGGAAAACATTTATTCTACGTCACCCTCTGTCCTGTGGGCCGAAGTAACATCTCTCTTCTTTCTTGGAATGGTGACAGCCCATGCTGTCACCTCTAGAATTCTTGGGTCTGTGTGTAGCCCTCTAATACTGTCATTTTCAGACTTCTTGAGCCAATTTATGTTTTTTTGTCAAGCTTTCCATTTTGTTATAAGATTCCCCTTGAGCACTATACACAATGACATTACAACAAACTGGTCAGATCTATAGCATCATCTTTTAAGTATGGTCACTTCAGAAAGGTCACTCAGAAGAAGGAAGAATGTGGTTATAGTCTATGTATCCCACATGACATTCTCCACCAGAAGGTGTTTAAATGTCCTTTTCTCTGTTAAGGGATGGAGATGGGGGAGTCACAGATCACAACCAGTATCTAGTTGAACACTTTTTATTAATGAAGTCACTACAGTTATTAGCCTCAAGCTGTTAATGCCAGGCAACTCTGAACACAGCACAGCTATGTATTTCTTCACAGTTCACTCATACACACTTTCACTCATATCTCCCTAATAGGAGCAACACCTGAAAGCCAACCCCAGATCTTTGCTCAGAAGAAGAGGATCACAGCAATAGGCCAGTATTAGTCAAAAAGACCCTGAGGGGCTCCTGGTTTCATCAGGTGGTATATTTAATGATGTAGTCTTTGCATACAGCAGCCACTATCCTTCTGGATGTGATCCCAGTTATAGAATCCACTGTCGATGCTGTTGATGGTGTTTGCCAGTGGCTTTGGGCTGGTTTGACAGGTCTTAGTGTTCTAAATTTGTCAATTCTTGTGGATTCATCAGGACTACCAGCCTCCAGGGATTACCAGATTTTGGGAGACTTTCACATGCAATGCCCTCTTTGTCATGCTGTTCCCTTGTAACTGTATCGCCATTCACATACAGATGTGGCTATAGAGCTCATTCACACAAATCCATATGCATTCACATAAAAAGGGGTTTCATGACAGGTGTAGCTCCACGCCTCAGCTGCTAGAACAGCAAATGTCAGCACTCCCTGACCTGTTACTGCGAAAAATCCCCAAAACTCAGGTTAGTTTAAGTCAATTCAGTGGCATTTTAATTTGAGATGCCTGAGCTTGCAGTCAACCAGACCAAGGAGCATTCACACTCATTATACCCACTGTTCCAACAAGTCCGCATGGGAGCAGTTACAAGCTTCACGAGGGTAGCACACACAGAGATACTGTGCACACAGTGAATATGTGCACTCTTGGAGGAGTAACTGCAGTTCTAACATGCTGCTCAAATCGTTTGGGACAGTCCTGAATTCCCAATGCCTCTGCATGGGATCAACTATGTCACATCACTCTAGGAATTAGTCACCTAAGCAAATAATGCTTGTAATTGGCATATGAACTTTAAAGTGTCACTCATGGACTCTCTGCCTTGAATTTATTTCTAATGCTGTCTGTGCCTGTACCAGTGAATCTGGAAGTAGAATGTGCATCTTGGGTACAACTAAGTCTCATTCACAGTACACATTTGAGGGCATGGGAAAAAAAATGCCCTCAGCAGATCTTTCTGCCTTCCTTACCAGACTCTGTCTGCAGCTGAGCTTTTTGGATCACCATCTCGTTCATGTTTCTCTGGTTTTCCTCAAATTTTGCTTTTATATCTCTCATCTGGTCTTCCAAGGTGCGGTACATTTTTTCCAGATGAGCCTGAAAGGGAGTAAGAAAGAGAAATCTGTGTGTGTTTGCAATGTATTAACCTCCCACCAGACAGAAACAAAGCCAATGCAAGTATTTAACTTATAAAGAAACACCTTGGACTTAGTAATGGTCTCTGTACTACTGGCCAAGCTGTCGATCTCCATCTTCAGCTCGCCCTTCTCCTTCTCCAGCTTTTGCTTCACTCGCTGTAGGTTGTCGATCTGCTCCCCAAGCTCAGCGATGCTGTCCGCGTGCTTCTTCCTCAGGGCAGCAGCCGTGGCTTCGTGCTGCAGCGTGGCCTCTTCGAGGTCACGACGCATCTTCTGGAACTCGGCCTCACGCTTCTTGTTGAGGTCACTTCGAGCAGTGGTGGTTCCTGCAGCGTCTTCAAGTCTTTGACTGATTCCCTCAAGTTCATTTGACAGCTCATGACAATGCTTCTCTGTCTTTGCCCGCATTGATTTCTCACTCATAGTCTCCTCTTCCAGCTCTGCCGCACGGGCCTGTATAATGAGGAAACAGCACATCAGGAGTTAATAAGGAAACAGACAATTCAGTGCTTAGTTTAACACATAATTGTCATAGTAGAATACCAAGGCCATTTTTTTGGAGACTATAAGCACCTGCAGCCCATGGAGGACCCCATGATGGAGCAGGGGGATGCCCGAAGGAGGCTGCTACGCTGTGGGAAATCCATGCTGAATCAGGCTCCTGGAAGGACCTGTGGCCCCATGAAGAGAGGAGCCCACGCTGGAGCAGGTTTGCTACAGGACTTGTGACCCTGTGGGGGGCCCACACTGGAGCAGTCTGATCCTGAAGAACGCACCCCATGGGAGGGATCCACGCTGGAGCAATTGGTGAAGAACTGCAGCCCATGGGAAGGTCCCATGTTGGAGAAGTCCATGGAGGACTGCATCCTATGGGAGGGACCCCTTGCTGGAGCAGGGGAAGAGTGTTGGGAGGAGAAGAAGTGTCCTTCCTGAGGAGGAAGGAGTGGCAGGGGCAGCGTGGGATGAACTGGCCAGAAGCTCCATTCCCTGTGCCCCTGCACTGCTGGGGCCGAGGAAGTAGAGAACATGGGAGTAAAATTGAGTCTGGGAAGAAGGGAGGGGTGGGGGGAAGGTGTTTGAGATTTGGGTTTATTTCTCATTACCCTACTCTGATTAGATTGGTAATAAATGAAACTAATTTCCCCAAGTTGAGTCTGTTTTGCCCATGATGATAATTGCTGAGTGATCTCTCCCTGTCCTTATCTTGACCCATGGGCCTTCATTGTATTTTCTCTCCCTGTCCAGCTGAGGAGGGCAGTGATAGAGCAGCTCTGGTGGTCACCTGGTGCCCAGCCAGGGCCAACCCACCACACTTCTGTGGACAAAATTATTACAGTGTACTGAGCCACTACTGTGGCTAGGTCAGAGATTTTATGTTACCAGCCACGGACAAGCATTTTTCAGGCTACTGCAGCTTGAATAAGAAAAAAAGTAGTTCCAGAAAGTCTCTTGCCTGCAATTCTCTGAACTTCTTCTGCAGCTGAATACCTGAACTCTGCTGTTCCTCAATTTTATTTTGCATCTCGATAAATTCCAAATCTTTCCTGTGAAGGAAATGTTCTTTTAATAAAGAGAAAATATGTCCAGAGAAAAGCAAAATAATAAATTTGTCGCTGTTTTTTGATCATACTTCCTTAATTTTTCATCTAAGTGTTGTTTATCATTCTTCAGATCTACTATGGTTTCCTGGGCAAGTTTCAAGTCTCCTTCAAACTTTCTCTTTGCTCGTTCAAGGTCCATACAAACTTTTCTTTCTTGTTCTAAAGATCCTTCAACCTGTAACATGAACATACATAAGGATGACGGATGGAACAACTGAAGAATCTGCCTTTTCTCCTTGTGTTGAACATGCTTACATCATTCACTTGTTGCTCCAGCTTGATCCTGGCTTTGGTGAGGGTATTAACTTTGTCCTCCTCAATTTGCAGGTCATCCAGTGCCTGCTGATGGGCTGCTTGCAGGGCCTTCTTCCCCTTGTCTAACTTCACAACAGTCTCATCTAAACCTGTCATTTCTTCAGTTAGATTTTTAACCTATTGTAAGGCAAAATACTTGAAGGTCACTAATAATTTTGGCTTTTCCATAGGTTAGTGATCACACAAAGCCAATAAACTCATTGCTAGACTACATGGTCAAACTATACAGCCTTTCTGCTTATATATTACCCTTTTGAAGTCACAAAGCAACTCTGAACTTGCATTTTAATGCATTATTGTATGCTTACAGGTTGGTTTTTCTGTGCAATAGAGGTGACCAAATTCTGCACCAGGCCCATAGATCATGTTATTGTTCAAGTTGGCTGCACCTTTACATCCTTTCTACAGACAGAGCAACTATTAATAAACATGTAGATAGCAGAAATTAAAAGTACCTTGTTTTCTGTGGCATGCTTTTCCTTTTCAGCCTTGGCCAATGTTAACTCAAGGTCATCAATATCTTTCTTCAGTTCTGAACATTCATCCTCCAGTTTCCTCTTTCTGGCTGCCAGATCAGCATTTATCCCCTCTTCATCTTCCAGTTTTTCCATTACCTCCTTTATTCTTGCTTCCAGCTGGAATTTGGCTTTGATCACCTGGTCACATCTTTCTTCAGCATCAGCCAGATTTTCATTTTCCTTTTTACAGAAAACAGACACGTGTTCCATTGTCACACATTGGAACTGACACAGAAACCATGTGCTCATTGTGCAACTGGGACATGAAATAATAGATTTTCCATTCAGCCCTTTCCCGAACACTCAGACAAAACTAATGTAATCGAGGAGCCAAAAGTGGTCTTTAATTACTTACAGTCTGTACTTGCAGCTGCAGAGCCTTTTTCTCGTGCACCAGAGTCACCATTTTTAGTTCCAGTTCTTTCCTCTTGGTTTCTGATTTAGCCAGTTCTTCTTTTGTTCTCTTAAACTCTTCCTTCATCGTGGCCATTTCCTCCTCAGTTTCTACACTTTTCAAAAGGGGTTTTAGCTTGAAGTACAGCTTCATCCAGGGCCAGTGCTTGACATTCATGAATGCACGGATGTTGTACTGGATGCAGAAGATGGACTCCCTGAAATCAAAGCAATCCATCAGTACTGTGAAAAAAGCACATCTTGAGAAAGCAGACCTCACAGAAGGCACACACCTGTGGTCTAGCATTCTTTTCAATTCAAGCCTCCTGAGGTATCCCCTGCATAAAGCCTGTGTCTGCGTGATGATTTTTCCTAAGCAATCATCTCTCATTTCTTCTAGGACACCCAGCAAACCTGCCTTGAAGAACACCTGCAAGGGAAGAACAGAGATTAGTCATTGCTGGGCTTCTATTCGAATGCAGTGAATGATTTCATATTGTGGGGAAAAAGATAGTATTTACCTTAGTGTGCCCAAGTTTGTATTGAGTATGATCTATCTCAATGGAAGACAGCAACTTTTCACACGCCCTTTTGTTATCCATAAACTGTCCTTCTGGAATAACAGCAGCATTCAGAAGGCGGTATCTGACAAAATGAAGGGAAAATCTTAACCATCAGTCTCACAGTAGGGCACAGGATGCTCCAAGAACAGCTCTCACTTTGAAGATACAGAGGAAGGCTGAGGCTGACTTACACCTTCTGCCTTCAATAACAAACCACTAAGAAGCAGGTCAGATCAGTAATAGATGTGTCTTTATACTTTCCATATTTGTTCAATATTAAAACACTCTTTTCCTGAGAACTACATCATTGACTTGTTTAGCAAGTCTCTTCTCTCAAATGAATTCAGCTCAATGTAAACACAAGAATGATGTTACAGACCTTTGTTTAAAATCCCCATATAATATCTTGTTAGGAAATCCTTTCCTGCAGATTCGAATGCCTTCCAGGACACCGTTACATCTGAGCTGGTGCAGAACAAGCTTGTGATCCATCAGGCCTGGGACAGAGCACCATGGGGATAAGACTGACTTTTCTAGCATTGGTTAATTGGTCTTCCTGCCAGTTTCTCATCTCTGTTGTGTCAATTACCTGGGGTCTTTGTTTCATTGGGAATGATACAACGCACAAAATGAGGATGGGTTGTTCGCAAGTTGGACATCAGCTTATTTAGGTTTTCCTGTAAAAAAGAGATCATTTGCAATCTCTATCTTACTTCAAGACATATCTCAGTATAATTTGACTCTGAAAATGAAACTTCACAAGTTTTTTCTTACTACTCTAGTGAATATTCTACAATCCTGTACAGGCACCAGCAAACTAAATAGCTACTAACAATGGATACAAATGGTAAACTTGCCTCCTGTCTTAAAATATAAAGGTGTCCTTAGTGGTTAGAAGCTAATCATAAGAGCTGTTGAACAGGAGGAGGATGGAAAAAAATAAACAATATTCTGGGATACCAACAGTGGTCTTTCTTGATCAAACAAACTTTCGATCAAATTAATCGATGGGTTCATTTGTTGGTTCTGTTACTTAGATACATACAGAGATATTATACATATATATAGATATACATATTAGTTACATGTAATCAAAAGAGAATTGAGCCACAAAAATCAATGTTCGTCTATGACATTAGAAGTCATCTGTGAGCATTGCATTTCTTTAACCATCTCATGCAATAATGATATACGGCCCATGTCACCGCCAGCACTCGTCATCCTGCCAGGAAGGGCTGAGCCTCTTCCTGTCCCCAGAATACACGTGTCACAACAGCATCTAGGGGCTGCAACATGTAATTCATGTTGCTCACACTGACTGCAAAGCATTGTTTGCCATACAACATCCTGTACTCAAAGAGGTACATCCTGGAAGAAGCCAATTGCAGCTTTTGAGCTGTCTTGAAACTGTGTAACCTGATCAAAGCACATGAATTCACTTCACCATTAGACCTCATCAACAACACATAATTCAAATTAACCTTTACCAGATCCCAAGGTAGCATTCCACAGCATTGTATGGCAACAGAGAAAGATGAAATGGTGACCTAGTGCAGAAGGTCTGACAAAACTGCCTTCTCAGTGTTTTCTGCAGCTGGCCCAAGCTATGCCAGAGAACACACCTACCCGAAAGAGTACAGAGACAGTTTGGAAGGAAGAGCCCTTTTTCTTGGTTCCTTTCTTCTTAATCCCACCACCTTCAGCTGGAAAATGAGATGACAGTCCCAACTGAGGTACTGCTGTAGATCCCTTTGACAGCATTATAATTGTGCATCTAATACATAGAGCATGAATACTGACTCAACATTAATTCAAGTCAGGTGATTAAGTTGGAAACACCAGACAGGAGACATGATTCTCTGATCTTACCTTCATCTATGGAAGCAAAATTGGCATAAAGATTGCATAAAATTTTCATAGATGATTTCTGATACAGCCCCACAACAGTTTCATTCAGAGGGTCTTTGTTCTTCTCAAGCCAGCCAGTGATGTTGTAGTCCACTGTGCCAGCATAGTGCACCAGAGAGAAGTGGGCCTCAACCTTGCCTCTGCCAGGCTTGGGCTTCTGGAAGTTGCTGGACTTGCCCAGATGCTGGTCATAGAGCTTGTTCTTGAAAGAGGTGTCAGTTGCCTTGGGGAACATGCACTCCTCTTCCAGGATGGAGAAGATGCCCATAGGCTGAATACAAAAAGGTATTTTCAGATAAGATGAATTCAAGTTATAATAATATAAAGAAATGCTAAAGTTAAAATACTGGAAGTATTTTATAGAGAATTAACTTTGGAAAAGTGGGGAAGCAAGATTTTTTATGAACAGCTGACAAGATACTCAAAAGCACCAGATTTCCAGAACTAGGGTTTTGAACTACCCAGACATTGGATGAAAAACTAAGAAAGCCAAGCAAAAACTGGGCAGCAACTTCCTGGAATACAGAAGTGACTTCTCCTTATCTAGAAGGAGCAAAAAGCAGTCAGCCATGAGGCTTTCTAACATTTGAATTTCACTGAGAGAAAACCTGAAGAGGAATCAATATGCAAAGACAGAAGAGAACTGAGGTAAATATGACAATGAAATAACAACTTCTAATGGTGTGGAAGACAGACAGACAGAACAGAATAAAAAAGCAATGTCTTTTTAGAAGGCAGAATATATTTCCAGTTGGTGGGTGATCAGTCACAAGTGTTATGCTTAAATGAAGGGAGGAGGTAAGGAGACCTGGAAGCTTCACAGAGAGACTGCATTGAAGGCACTTGGTGCAAACACTCTTCCAGTTTGGATCTCTGTGATAGCACACACTGCATCAGAAACTCACCTTCTCAATGAGCTCAATGCAGGCAGCCAGGTCCATCCCAAAGTCAATGAACTCCCACTCAATTCCTTCCTTCTTGTACTCCTCCTGCTCCAGCACAAACATGTGATGGTTGAAGAACTGTTGCAGTTTCTCATTGGTGAAGTTGATGCACAGCTGCTCAAAGCTGTTGAACTAATATTTGAGTAAATGTTTTAATATTGCTAAGCTGGCTCAAAACAATTTATTTCATGGAGATATCAAGGCAAGGTCAGACAGAATATGCCCAAAGGGTTTTGGTAACAGAGTAAAGAATATATCACGCGTTGTCCTGGCTTACAGGAAAAGTTGTGCTGGGCAGCACATGGTTCATATAGCCCACACTGGTGATGGTTTTGGGTGACCCTAAATACAGATTCTGTGGGAACGGTGACAGCAGCTCATAGCTTTGCTTCTGCTGTTTCTTTTCTCCTATGTAGTGGGTGATGGATCTACAAAGGCAGAAGTCTTTTCAGAGGGGTTTGCCCTGTTCTTGAGGGCTGCCTTGAGGTGAGGAAGAGGAAAGGCCAGAAAAGTCAAACAAGCAGAAAAAAAACATTTAAAGAGAGTGTAAAACCAAACCTCAAAAATCTCAAAGCCAGCAATATCTAAGACCCCAATAAAGTGCTGTCTTGGAAGCTTTGTATCCAGTTGTTGATTGATGCGCATCACCATCCAGAAGAAGAGTTTCTCATAGACTGATTTGGCAATAGCATTCACTGCCTGGTGCACCTGCAGGGACATGGTTCACACAGCTCTGTCAGAGCACTGCTAGTGCACCACCAGAATAAAACACCCCTCCACTATGCACAGCTGCTGTCAGCCACAAAGTGCACTATAGGCCTTAATGGTCCTGACCATCCTCAGCTGTGACCTGCACTCACTTCTGTACCTTAGGGAGGCGCCAGTCCCTGCTGCTCCCTGGCACTCACCTGATGCACTGTTTGGCCCTTCATGACATAGTCATTTCCCACTTTTACCCGGGGATAGCACAAAGCTTTCAGCAAGTCTGCCGAGTTCAGGCCCATCAGGTATGCTGCTTTGTCAGCCTCTGTAAAACAACACAAAACCAGGCTGAAAGGCTTTTCCTCTTGTCTGGGACACACAGAAGGTGTTGAGGCCAGCCAGAGCTCACTATGAAACCAGGCAGAGCGGTGCTTTACCCTATCCACAAAGCTTGACCAACTTCTCATTTACTTTTCCAAACAACCTTGGAGGGCTGGTCCTTATGATCTAGTGGCTATGGCAGTTCCAGCAGATGCAGTAAAACCAGTGAGTGTACTGATGATGGACCAACCTGATCTAGTTGAAGATGTCCCTGCTCATTGCAGTGAGGTTGGACTAGATGAGCTTTGAAAGTCCCTTCCAACCCAAACTATTCTATGATTCCCTGAGGAATAAACATGCTACATGATTTTTAGGACTGGTGTTTTCCCCAAAAAGCCACTTCTTCACAATTGTCACCCAAGTTTGGATGTGTAACCAGAAACTGGGGAGCACTACTGTAACATGTCCCAGGCACAGGGTCCTTCAGCAGAGCCATTGGGAATAAAGTGGATGCATAAAGTAACTCTACAGGGTGGTAAGTTGAAGGTTGAACCTCCTTTTCTTTTTCGTAAAGGAACAACTTTCCCAGAAGAGTCCTTGCATTTCTAGTGAAAAATGGTGTGAAAACAGTTGGAAATATGCCTCTCCAAGCCATGAAGGTTTTACCTTCTGTGCTGTCTGGCTCTGCCTGCTCCTCACGTGGTTTCTGCTTGAACTTCATGTTTCCATAGTGCAGGATTGCCCCTGTCAGTTTGTAAATCCCCATTCTCTCATCAGGGCTAAAGCCCAAGATGTCAATGGCTGCCTGCATACCAGAGAGATCAGCTGGTTATAATGGTGGTGATAGTAAAAGTGATACTGTCTCTTCTTGCTAAACGTACTCACATCTGTGGCAACAAGCTCCTCCTGGTCATCAATGCTGGTCACAGAAATCTCCCCTTGGCTGATGAATGGGTAGTCGTATGGGTTGGATGTGATGAGGAGCATCTCTGAAAGGCAAACGAAGGAATAAGAGTCAGGTCATGGCAGTGAAAATGGAACAAAAGCAAGGTTTCACAGGTTCCTTTTCCTTTTGCATCCCCAAGCTCCTGGTTTTCTATTAAGAGACAAGAAAGACAGAGTAAAGCCATTCATCTGCCTTCCACTGGATGAGCAGAAACTCCCAGGCAGGTTCTCAGTCCTAACAATTCAATACACTCTGAACTGGAGCTGAACATTCAGCACTGGCAGACAAGGAAGAAGAAGGGACATCTAAATAAACAGCTTTAAGAAAGGTACTTTTAGGTGAGACTTGTACATGCTTATCCTCTTATATGACACAGAATCATAGAATCATAGAATGGTTTGGGTTGGAAAGGACCTTAAGATCACCCAGTTACAACCCCCCTGCCACGAGCAGGGATGCTTCACACTAGACCATGTCGCGAAGGCTCTGTCCATCCTCCTAGGGATGGAGAATTTACCACTTCATTGGGCAACCTGTGCCAGCACCTCACCACCCTCACAGGGAAGAACTTCCTTATATCCAACCTGAACTTCCCTTGTTTAAGTTTAAACCCATTACTCTCTTCTATATCACAAATTAAGGCCAAAATTCACAACTCATTTTCAGTCCCAATCCTATGGCAGAGTGAGAGAAGTGAAGGTGTGCAGATGTGCAGTGGGATTGTGCACCATGCAGGAGATGAAGCCCTCCACACGTTGAAGATAATGTGTGTACACATTGTAAACATGTTCAGCCCCCTGGCACGCAGCTGTCTCTGTGGGAAGGGAAGAGGGAGGTGGTAGCGTCAGGAGAGGGACATAGTGTGAAGATGAGTGTAGGAACTCCACCTTGGGAAATATTCTGTGGATAGTTAGGAGTGATGGGTAGAGTGGAGGGAGGAGAAGTGCAGTAGTTCAGTGTGTGCTAAAAGGGATTGGGACAGATGTGGGGCATGGGTAGGGTATGACATGGCAGTGGGAAGGGGGAAAAGGTTGGAGAGGCTATGCTACAAACAGGAAGAACTTTTGTCCATGCAATGGAGAGTTCAGATAGGTGGTTTGTAGATCAGGGTATCTGGCCATCCTGCAACCAGAGAACTCTCACCTTTCTATTGAAGATTATGCACAGGATCTGGCCCATATATGCTGGAATTTTCACACCAGCAAGAACAGCAATGTGTAAGGCAGAGTAAATGGCCACTGCTGCACCTCACCTGAACACAGTTTGCATAAGAAATTACCCAGCGAAGATAAACTGGAAGTGGAGTAACCCCTAGTGCAACACTGTTATACAGAGCGAACAGAGCTGTGTACAGCTTTGGTAACCCAGTCATCATAGAATAGATTCAAAGAATAGCTTGGGTTCGAAGGGACCCTCAAAGCTCATCTGGTCCAACCCCCTGCAATGGGCATGGACATCTTCAACTAGATCAGGTTGCCCAAAACCACATCCAGCCTGGCCTTTGAATGTCTCCGGGGATGGTGGATTCACCACCTCCCTGGGGAACCTTTGCCAGTGTTCTACCACCCTCATTGTAAAGAATTTCTTCCTCACATCCAGCCTCAATCTCCCTTCTTCAGTTTAAACCCATCACCCCTCATCCTGTTGCAACAGGCCCTGCTAAAAAGTAACTCCCCATTTTTCTCACAGGCCCCTTTTAAGCACTGAAAGGCTGCTCTAAGGTCTCCACAGAGTCTTCTCTTCTCCAGACTGAACAACCCCAATACGCTCAGTCTTTCCTGACACACGATGATGGAAAGCAGATGACACAAATAAGAACATGAACAAAGCTTCAGTGCTTCACACAGCCTGAGGCACCAGGCTGAAGGGGAAGCTGGATGCCTGTGACACACAGTGCCACTGGACCCTCTGTCACTGAGCTGGCATATTCAGAGAAAAGTTTCCTGTATGATTTTACTGTGAAATGCTACCATGTGATGGCTGTCCTTACCAAGCAGCTCAGGCTTCTTGTTGGAAAGGATCTGGTAGAAGATGTGGTAGCTTCTCTCTGCTTTTAGCTGGAAAGTGACTCTTGACTTTTCCAACAAGTCTGTAATATGCATGCACACATTAATGTTTCAAGCATTTCTTTACTTTCTAGTAAAGCAATAAGCCCCCATCATTTACTCACAAGTCTCAATGTCACCAGAGGCCAATTTTCCAGAGGTCCCAAAATGAATACGAATGAATTTACCCTGGCAAGCAGACAAAGGTAATGGTCAGTGCAGCATTCTCAAGTAGCATGCCAGGTTGTTTTCTCTCTTGAATCTCAGTCACAGCATTGCCAAAACAGTCTGAATTAGAAGATAGATAAAGGGGACAGTTTGTTGCAGCCCAAGTGTTCAAGGCCAGGTTGGACTGGGCTTAGAGCACCCTGGTCTAGTGGAAGGTGCCCCTGCCTATAGCAGGGGTTAGAACCGGATGAGCTTTAAGGTCCCCTCCAACCCAAACCGGTCTGGGGTTCTATCATCTGACAAACAACCAAGATATTTGCCAGCAAGAACATTTCTCTCAGACCAGTGGCTCCCAGTTGCAAGTAACAAGCAAGCAAGCGGGATTAGAAATGCAGGAGGGCAGAGAGAAACACAGGAACTCACGAAACGCGAGGAGTTGTCATTTCTCACAGTCTTGGCATTCCCAAAGGCCTCCAGCAGTGGGTTAGCACTAAGGATTTGATCTTTGAGTGTACCCTGTGAAAACAGGTGAGTAACTACTGAGAAACACCCAGGGCTATGCGGTAGGAAGAATTGACCATACTGCTGTTCACCTTATTACATGTGCAACCATGTGCCCTTCATTTCAGCTGTACAGAGTTACTACAGTATCTTTTTGACTACAGCACCAGGAACCAGCAATGTGTGTAAATGGTAAATAATTCATTTTCCTCTTATTTGGAATTTCTTCCATGGTCAGAGATCTCATCTTTCAGCCACATGGATAGACTGGTCTGTGTGAAGAAACTGGAGCTCCTGATTCTTCCTGGAGACCAATCTCCCAGACCTGGTTTCAGTCCACTCTGATAGCTTGTATTTGTGGTGGTCCTAACTGAATATCAACCCCTGGTTTTACTGCCTTTTGAGGGGGTGGCTGAAGCTAATGAAAGATATTTTGACATAAACGTTTGTCACAAGTGCTGTCCTCAGCCACAGGTTGGTAACACCCCAACTGCCCCTCTGCCAAGCCTTTCTTCCTCACACCTTCATCCAAGACTCCTTCTTCTTGGCTAGGTCCCCACTCGCTGCAATTGTGGCAAAGTACTGGATGACACACTTTGTGTTCACAGTCTTCCCTGCTCCGGACTCCCCACTGCCAAAAGAAAGCACAGAGTGAAGAATTATCTGCTTCCTTTTTGTTGGAGACAAAGGTCAAAGCAGCAGATGTACTTACGTGATCAGGATGGACTGATTTTCACGATCTGTCAAAAGAAAAATACTCGGTAGGGAAAAGTGCTGCTTCTCTGGTAAACCTGAGTATCCCCTGAAGGGAAAGAAACAAAACCTCTGCAAGCAAAACTGAAAAGATGTATGGTCTTTTTCTCCTCTCTCTTCCCCTCCCTGTACTGCACTTTTTGGCTTCTATCCTCCACCTTTGCTCCATCCTTTACTGTCCTCTTTGCTTCTGTCTTTACTGTATTTACCTTTATCACTATTTAGGATGATAGAATCATGGAACAGTTTGGGTTGGAAGGGACCTTCAAAGCTCATCTAGTCCAACCCCCCTGAAATGAGCAGGGACATCTTCAACTAGATAAGGTTGCGCAAAACCACATCCAGCCTGGCTTTAAATGTCTCCAGGGATGGTGCATCCACCACCTCTCCAGGCAACCTGTGCCAGTGTTTTACCACCCTCATTGCAAAGAATTTTTTCATCACATCCAGCCTGAATTTAATAAGGGACAGGACTTCATTCAAATTAAAACCATGTATTTTGGTGAAAATGTTTCTTCCAGCTCTGTTCCGAACCTACCTGCTGTTGCATGAAGCCATGTGCTGGTGTGCTAAGGACTTCCCAGATAATGTGTCCTATCCAACTGCAACTGCCCTTTGCAGTGGTTCCTGTTATGGTGCTTAGCACAGTACTTGAACCAGAAATACAGATAATGTGCAGTACAACAGCATAGCACTTGAAGAATAAAAAACCTAATTCGGGAGACAGGGAAAACTGTGTGGAGCTGGTTTTGCATCATCTAGAGACAAAACAAGCACATCTAATTCCACAGTACAACAGTTGGGAGATCAATCAGACTATCTGCAACATGACACAGGACAAGGAATTGGGGTAGCACACTGTAAGAGATGGAAGAGGCAGCTGAGCCCATGGCAGGAGAGGAATGGCATTTGGCAGGAGCAGTGTTTCTGATGCAGCTTTCTTTCTCTGAGTCTGGTCAAACTAGCGGCACTCACCAGTCAGCATGAACTGATAGGCATTGTCAGAGATGGAGAAGATGTGTGGAGGAGCCTCCTGGCGCTTCTTGCCTCGGTAGCCAGCCACGACCTGAGGGCTGTACACTGGCAGCCACTTGTAGGGGTTGACAGGGACACAGAAGAGACCCGAGTAGGTCTGTGGGAAACAAAACTGGAAGAGTCACTGCAGTCATCTCCTGGCAGCTGGATTTTCTCCTCTGTCGGGATAGGGAACTTACATAGATCATCCAGGAGCTGTAGCGGTCCTTGAGGTTGTAGAGGACGGCAGGTTCATGCAGGTGGGTCAACATGGCCACATCTTCAATTCTGTCAAACTTAGGTGGGTTCATGGCATAGACATCATCAGGCTTGACAGCAAGTGTCTGTAGTTCAGAAAGGAAGAGTTAACCTTGATTCAGCGACTCTTGATGGATGCTGCTTCCATGTATACACACAGAGACACAGGCACAGAGAAGTAATAACATCTGTAAGGCTGCTCTAATTCATAGTTTTTTTTCTGTTCCACTGTGCAAAATGAGATCATGGCTATTACAGAGCAGACACATGCCAGCCAGGAATTCTACAACACTGGCAAATTTACAGCATGTAAATTTATTGTCCTGAAATTGCTACAACCACACAGACAGCATTCGTGCTTGACCAGATCTTTCTACACATTGTTGCTGCTTATGAACTTCAGGTTGCTGCTGTTCATGGCTGTAATGGCCAGGGGTACAACTGCTGATGGCTGATCTACCTTTCATCCCCTAAGACTCACACTGCACAGTCCTGAGAGACACTGTGCACAGGACAACTACAAGAGTCATCACAGCAAATCCTTTCTGGGAACAGAGTTGTTCCACTCTGGCCTATTGCCATTCCTAGTTAAACAAAGGCTCTAGCTCTACCAAATAGCACTGTCTACCAGCTATTATTGTAGGTGACTGTCCTGTTACACTGCCAGAGCCTGTGGAGGTGGGGACAGGGGGCAGATGTGCAGGAAAGCAAATGTACACTGATGGCAGCAGCTTATCTCAAGCACACTGAATGAAGGAGCTTGAAAATGCTGCTGTCATTTCATAGACTCATAGACTGGTTTGTGTTGGAGGGGACCTTACAGCTCATCCAGCTCCAAACCCCTGCCACGGGCAGGGACACCTTTCACTAGAGCAGGTTGCTCCAAGCCCCTGTGTCTAACCTGGCCTTGAACACTGCCAGGGATGGGGCAGCCACAGCTTCTCTGGGCACCCTGTGCCAGCGCCTCAGCACCCTCACAGGGAAGAACTTCTGCCTTGTATCTAACCTGAACTTCAGAAGAGGGCAGGAAGCTCTAAAGTATTAGGAATTACTAGAAAAGAAAGAGAAAAGAAGAGAGTGTTATGTAGGATGTGTCCATCAGTTCATTCCCACTTTCATTACTGAGCACACTTCATCAAAAGCATATAGTTGTAGTGGAAATGCTCCAGGGAAGACAAACAAAGATGGTTGCATGTATGAAACAGCTTTTCTGTGAGGACAGCATAGCTTGACTGGGATTTGGGAGTGACAAGGAGACACTTTTGCAGTCTGCAAAGTCAGGAACAGCAGAGAGCCATGGCCATGGCAAGGAAGAATTAATATTTTCTCGTGAAAAAATAAGTTGAAATGACTAGGCTGCATGTTGCAGAGAAAAGGAAGCACTTTACATACACATTCCAATTTTAAACTATGGAAATCTTTCCCACAGGATACTACAAAGGCAAAAAACCTCAAATGGATCTAAAGACCCAGCCCCCAGGAAAGCAGGTCCTTATACCTAGGTGCCCGTACAGGCTCTGCTCAGTCACATACCTGGGATTGCTGGAGGCTGGGGTGAACGAGTGGATGGCTGCTTTATTCTTTACTTGCTTTCTGAAGAAGCTTGTAGCACCTACTGCCAGGATGTTGGTTGCTTTGGGCTGCTGCAGCTATTTTTACAGCAGTTATCAGGCCATGAGCTGCTAAGACCTGTCAGCATTTTCACAAGATTAACACCTTGGAGGCTTCTCTAGGAGACTGCAGCCAGTGACACTTCACATGCAAAGGGGACTTTCAAAGTAGCTGCCTGCTCTGCTACCAGTAAAGGAAGAAGTTTATCAGGGGGTATGACAGGGCTAAAGGAGAAAGAGTTAAAAGCAGCAGTTGAGAAATGCTAGGACTGGCAAGGCTACACCCACACCTGGTTTTGAGCACTGCCATATCTTTAAAGCCTAAAGCAAGAATAATTACCCAATGAATACCTTCATCCCAGCATCCTGAGCAATGCTTTCCTCTGGAAAAGTGCTGGTCCCAGTCAGAGGGCAGGGCAGGGTAGATTTCTTGCCTGAGCTAGCCTAACTCTTTCTGTGCTCCCTGTCCTCCCTATCAGACATCTCAGCAGGGCAAGGAGGACCAGGAGGAATGTACTTACTCTGCCATCCTCTGTCTCAACAGTTATCTTCCCATCCTGTGCAGCCTTGATCTTTCCTTTGGTGTACACCACCTCGGGGTCAGCCACAAAGCAGTAGGTCTTGGCATCAAACGGCTGGTTCTGGGCTTCAATTCTCTCCTTCTCTGATTTGCGCAGGTACGGTGCAGCCTCCCCAAAAACCTCCATGCCAGCATCCCTGCTCATGGCTGGAGCTGAAAGACAGACCCTGCTGCAGTGGTCCCTCTCTGAGAGTACCCTTCCCACCTCTCAGATGTGTGCTGCAAGGTCTGAGGGAGATATTTGCCTCTCAGAGCTGGAATGCACCAAGCAATAAAGAGCTGCCACCCTTCACGGCCCCGAAGAAGGGGGATCCATGCCTGAAGGAGCAGGAGGGGAAGTGTGGCAAAGGGGAGACATCTCTGAAGGATTCACATAATCCTTAGTAAGACTTGGAGCCCTGAAGTCCGTTTTAGTTCCAGTTCTTCACTTACGATTTCCCCTACTGCCTTTTAACATGGTGCCTGTCCTAGTCCTCTGGTGCGCAGCTGCAGCAGGCAGGAACAGACACATGCCATGGCCCCATAGAGCAGATCATACAGAGGGAAGAAGGGGGACCTGCCCACAGTGAGTGCAAGGGAAAAACCAGCTCAAGCCAGTCTGGGCAAGCTATTAGTTTCCATGCCTTAAATTCTCACCTTAATGATCAGTCAACAGAAGGAAGGAACAGGCTGACATCTCTGATCTCTGAAAGAGAGAGTGGAAAGGTCAAACTCCAGCTAAACTACAACCTCTCTGAAGGCCCAATACCTCTCCCTTACTGCAAGCAACCACTCCAATTGAGGACCAGAGAAGTAAACTGCAGATACCAGTCCTTCCCTATCCAAGGAATGTCCCAGTGAGGAATCTACAGCCTTGCGAAGCTCCAAGCACAGAGAACAGCACCATTGGAGGAGCCCTCCACCCCTCTGCAGGTCAGTCACCGCATGGCCTCGAGATCAGGAGGCACCAACAAGGGGTTTCTCCCTGACAGCATTTATAGGCTCAGCCCCTTCCCTTAGCTCGGCCCCTTCCCTATATTTGGAAGGAAGGGATCGACGCTCCTGCCTGCTCACCAATTCCTGTTCATTTTATGCCATATACAGTATGCAAAGAAGGGAGCTGCTCTTTTTTTCCAAGTTTAGTAACTTTGGGACCTGACTGTGGTTTGTAGCCTCTTTGTTGTGAGGATGTCCTCTATTGGGAACATGCTCTCCTGACAGCTACGACTGCAGCTGGCACTTCACTCCTACCTGCTCTCACCTAGATGTCAAAGACATAATAGTCCAGAAGGGACCTGCCCCACTACTCCTGCTCCTGGGATGCCTGGGCAGCATTCACAATGGGAAGGGAATGCAAAGCAGCTGCGCATGGGGGGGAGGGCAAGGCCATGAGAAGGGAAAAAGGCGATGAGGATTCATGTAGGATCAATTACAGCAACTCTTGTGACTTTCCCATCACTGTATGGATCAGGAAGGATAGGAGGAAAGGCCATGACTGAAGTATGATGTGATAAACCATGGCAAAATACAGGCTCGTCAGAAAGAACACCCAAACCTACGCAGGTCTAACCTGCCATTCTGGTTGGAGAGTTTATTTCCTGGATTCTGGTGACACAGGGATGGATTTTCATGAATCCCATACCCTGCATATGCTACAGAAATTGAGCTTCAAATACCACTTTGGCTGCCTAAAAAAGGAGCTGCCAAAAGGTCCTTGATGCCAGAAGAAGCTGCAGAAGCCATGTTGCACAGTGCTATCAGGTCCTTAAACACAGCTGATTGCAACTCCCTGGGTGAGAAGAATATTGATAAGGTGACATAGCAGCCATCAAAACACTGGGCATCAGCCACCTTTGCATGCCAGCTAGGACAGGTCAGCTCTGCTCAATCCTGAGCACTCAATACTGACCCAGAGCACCACTTCCATGTGAATCGTGGGGCTGTAGGCTTGATAGTGCCTGGGGAAAGGCAGAACTGTGTCTGAGGAGACCCAGGCTGCACAAGGATACACTACGCTTATGCAACTCTTGCTTGGGTAGCACAGACCCAGGACTGGCAGCAAGGCACAGCCAGCATAACTTGAACACCCCTCTCTCCCCTCCCCTGGAGTAGGGCTGTGCCAGAGGCTTCCAGGACCACACCACCGAATCCACTTCAGCCCATGTGTTTGCCCTGGAAAGCACTGGGAAAAAAGTGGGAATTAGCATGGAGAAAAATTAAAGTGTAGCAAAATCCTCCAGCTCTGCAGGAGAGGTTGAGGGTCAGGCAGGACCCAGAGTTGAGCTCTCTCATCCCAGGGCACAGCACCATGACCATGGCAGCACAGCCAGTCTTCTGCTAAGTTATGGTTACTCTTGCAAAGCTGACTCATGAAGTCCTGCAGAGGTCATGAACACCCTTTAAGCCATGGTGGGCTTTAAGTGGAGGTCTTCCAGTCCCAAGTGCTCTACTTGGTCGACACAGAGCAGACAGGCAATGGCTGCAAACTGAGCTCACCTCATAGAGCAGGACAGCAGCTGGCAGAAGCAATGGGAGGCTTCATGCTTGCACACATAGTAGCTCCTGGCTCATGAGCAGAAGGGCCTCCCCCAGCCTGAGTCATCCTGCCTGCTTTGATCATCTTCTGCCACCGTCCAGTAGCACCCGTTTGCTCTCCACACTGCCTGGCCACTCATCCAAGGCTGCAGCACCAGCCTTCCCTCAGCAGAACAAAGCCCACAAGACTTGTGTGAAGCCAGAAGCCTTATCCCAAATAGCTCCTGCACCCCGCAAAACACCATTCCCAGCTGGAGCACCCTGGGGCATCTGCTTCTGCTGCATGGGGGACGTTACCTCATCTTGCAGACGCTGCTGGCCCTGCTTGTGTTTGCCCAAGGAAAGCTGACCCTGTGGCCTTGCAGGAGCATCATTGTCACTAGTGTTTTGACAAACATGTTCCATGTTGCCCTTAATTTCATTTAAGGTCACTAAAAATGGACACTACAGCCCCATAGCTCATGAACCATGAATTCCTAGAATCCCCCTAAGCCTGGAGGATGAGGGAAAGCTTTTTTTAGCAAGCATCCCCTGTGATCGGCCCTTTGAACTCAGCACAGTGGATGTACTGAGTGTCTGCAAAAGGCCAGACACACCACACCAAGTACCAGCTTGGGGCTTTGTCCTGATACTGAACTGTCAGTGTGATTCAGACAGGGCCTTTCCTGCTTCCAGGCATGCCTAAAGCAAGAGGGATGGACCATGCTCCTCATACCCAGCTGTAGGATCAGAGCAGAGAGCACACACAGGCAGTAGGAGCCTTTTCCATATTCCCTCACTGGTTCAGGTGCCCAGTTGGGAGCAGAGTGCAGGAAACCAGTTAGCAATGAGCAGTAACCCACAGGTAGCCCCTGTGCCAAAGAGTCACTGGCATCTGGTGGGCACCACACCAAGAACATACTCCACTGTATAAAACCATTTGCACACTGACACTGTCTCAACTGCTCTAAATCAGGACCACCCAGTATATCCACAAGATGGAATTTCATGTTCTCCCCAGCCCAGCAAGGGTTAGCAACTAAGAAAAATACACATTAATCTTTCAGATCTCCAATTCTGATCCATGTATTGTGCAACCAGCTATAACAGCCGCTGCTACTACCTGATCACCACCTGCAAAGCCTCCACTTTTCACTGTAACAGTCACACTTATTTCTAGCAGTTCTCCATCATTACACAAAAACATGTCTCACGAGAATAACTGCTTTAAAATCTTATTAGAAGTCAGCCTGGAGGAGGGGCTTAGATATAGAAATGTGTCTGTTACTGGAATGCCAAGAAACTTGGGGAGTGGAGATGAATCCGCACATCTAGATTTTTGGTTTTCCCTTGGTGTTAAGGACACGCATTAGATTCTTCTTAAGAAGTAAGTGCACAAACCTTTCTGTGTTTAGACTTGTCTGTGCTTTGGAGCCTTTGGATGCTTCACAAGCTGTGTGAACAGGCACGACAGAGTTTTGTGCAAGTGAAAATCACAAAACGTCATGATAGATCTGAAACTTCTATCTCTGTGCATGCGTGACAATGTGAGACACTGCAGGTGTTTCAACCCAACCAAGAAAACACCAGATTTTCAGCAAGCTGAAGAAAGATTATTGCTTTTATTCCGTTTCTGGGACTTAGACTTGGAATACGCACTACAGGGAGCTGCAGTGGGCACACAGAGCACATGTGTATAGGCAAGAACAGGCCAGGATGAGCAGACCCAAAACCAAAATGAAGACCAATCCCAGCCCGTGCCACCCTGATCTCCCTGCAAAACCCTTCTCTCTGGTTTAGTCCCTCAGATCACCCAACTCAGAGCACCAACCTGGGACGCAGTGTCCTCGGTTCAGCTACAGCAGTCATTTTTTCTCCTTCTTAGTAGCTGTTGCAGTGCTGTGTTTTTCACTTTCAGCCTGGGAACAATGCTGATAACACCGATGTTTTTAGTTGTTGCTCAGTAATGTTTACTCTGACCAAGGACTTTCTCAGTCTCATGCTCTGCCAGAGAGGAGGGGAAGCCAGGAGGAAGCAGAGACAGGACACCTGACCCAAACTGGCCAAAGGGGTATTCTATACCACAGCACGTCATGCCCAGTATAGAAACTGGGGAGAGTCACCCAAAAGGCCCAGATCGTTGCTCGGGTCGGGCTGGGTATCGGTCAGCGGGTGGTGAGCGGTTGTGTCCTCTCCCCTTGTTATTCCTCTTATCATTATTATTGGTAGCAGTAGTGGTTTGTATTACACCTTAGTTACTGGAGAGCTGTTATCTCAACCCGTGGGAGTTATATTCTTTTGATTCTCCTCCCCATCCCTCCGGGAACAGGGGGAAGAAGAAGAGGGGGAGTAAGCTAGAGCCTGCATGGTTCCGAGTTATCAGCTGGGCTTAAACCATGACACCCAACATGGGGAACAAGTCACCTGCTAGTCTCCCAGCACTCCTCCAGAGACCTCAGTGTCTCTACCATGCTCTGGGGTTGTCCCTCTTTTCCCAGAGACACCTCCCTGTGCCTCACTTCATGGACCCAGGCTTGGGTGCAGCGGTAGGTCTCACACCCCTGAGTCAAGGAGACAGCCCCAGAAAAGCTCCCCATGCATGGGGTGGCAAGGGAACAGTGCCAGGTCTAGCAGCTAGCAGGACCTGGCCAGGAAAGAGGGCCATCAGGTGGCTGAGGCTGAACCCGAGAGTCATGGCTGATGGTGGGACACCTGCTGCATCTGTCCCAGCAACTGGTGCAAAGACCCAGCAAGGGCTATGGGGACCATAACTTGCTCAGGACCTACAACAGTGCCTACCTAGGGAGTATGGAAAAAGAGGGCGAAATTGCAGCAAATGACACTGCAAGAACAACAAGTTACACCCTGAGGACTCCCACATAACCCTCACTATGACGAAGAAACATCTAAACACAACTGGGCCACTTCAGAGGACATGGGAGCCAAGGGTGTTACACATTCTGGGCAACATTCTTTCCCAATATTTTCTTACAAAAGCAAAGCATGCTTATTTCTTGGCCTTGCAGGAGCTGGATAGGAAAAAGCATCCTTTTAATTTACTTGTAGAGTGCCTGGATGTCCTTTCTCAGCTCAGAGCTCTCCACTCCTTGCTCCTCTGGGCTCAGTGCTACTTGTGCCCAGGGCCACGCTGCCCTGATGTCCCATGTAGAGATTAGATCCAGGGTGAGTCCTAGGCCAATCTAGGACTAGGATACCCTGCTTCAGCTTCTCACAAGCAGAGGACAGTGAATCACCTTCCTTTATCACCAGAATCTCCCTGGGGCACTGCAGTGAGGCCCCAGAGCACGCATGTGGGTGCACATCTTCTTGCTAACAGCCTTTGGGAACAGCAGCTGCATTTCTGTATGTTGCTCCATGCTGCCAGCATCATTTGCAGACCCAAAGCTGTCCTGAGGTGAAGGTCACAAGGGCGCTACCACAGCAAGCTGCATTGCCTTGCAAGGCTCTCTAGTCCTGGTGTTGCCAGGGAGCTTTTATTACTGCCCTTCATTCAGAGAAGGGCACTTGTGGCTCATCATACCCCCACAAATTAAAGGTGGATTTACTGGTTGGTGTCTATCTATTTTTGCACAAAGAACTTTGAGAGAACAAGGAGGTTTTGTAAGCTTGGAGCTGAGTAAGTTCCCTGGCATGCTGAAGGAACCTGCTTTATTAAACTAGTAATACACAGCTTAAAACACGGAATGAGCTGGCTCTTGCACAGAAACAGATGCAATCATTCCTGCCCAGGTCTCCCCAGTACAGCTACTCATGCTCCCAGGAATACGTACAGCTGACGTAGAACCGCTACAAGCCAGGGGCTGGATACTCTGCAAGCAGCACAGCTTGCTTTAAAAACACAAGTTTTCTGTTTGAACCAAACCAAACTTTTTAAATTCTCTTCTGGATGGAAACATTTCGCTTTCCTCTTTTCTTTTTAGGCCACCAAACCTAAAAGTGATCCAGTAAACCGACCTGCTTATCAGTTCACATCTAATCGCACGGACTGCAGCCATTCCCCTGCAGCACAGCCTGGAATATCTGCTTCACCAAGTATAGAGTCACTGCCCCAGGGCTGGGGAGGTCCTGAGCAGCTCCAGCATGCGCTGTCCTGGAGCCACAGCTCTTGGGTCTTCTAGGTGAGCACACTACACCAGCAGCAGGGACTGGGAAGCTTTGGCTACAAGCAGCAACTTCACTGAATCATGAGGCTGCTCATAGCTCTGCTTCACTGCTCAGCAGCCCACAAATTGCTTGTTTTACCTGAGTAAAGATACATCCTGACTTGCAGCAAGGTGGTAAAGACCCCAACAAATGGTCAGCCTTCAGCTCCATCCTCACCAAAGAGCATGTGAGACCCTTCATTCATCCCACAGACCTGGCTACGGGACGATGGGAGCACAACTTCATGACATAGGAGCACATCTTCATGATACGGGGCTAGTGCTTAGACCATGCCAGTCTGACAAAGTGAGAAAAAGCTCTAGAAAATGTAGATACCTGTAAAGTTACTGGAGAAAGAGCTACAGTATTTCAAACCACACGTAGTCCTGAACCAAGACAGGGATGAGAAAGATGCCAAAGATTAAATGGTTCTGGGTGGCTGCAGGAGGACACCGAGGTTCAGCCAGCATTCTTCAATGGCCAGGCATCTTTGCCATTGAAGCTCAGTTACACCAGCTGCAGTTCCTGAAGGGCTGCCATGACAACAGCCTCATTGTACCATAGCTTGCAGTTATCTGAGGCCAATAGTGCTGCTCAATCTATCACTGCCAAAATGCCACCAAGCAGGGCTGACTGTGGCATTTCTACCAGCACCCAAGAGCCCTGCGTGCTTCGGAAGCCTGAGGCTCCATCACCTGGACCCCTGTGCGAGCAGCACACCCCAGGGGAGGGAGTCAAGGAAGAGCAATAGTGCTGGGAAGAGCCTGGAGGGATGCAGGGTGTGTGGTAGCCACACACACCCTGCAGCACAGGAGGAGACACAAGCACATGGACAGCCACGTGGCCAGGCACCAGCTCATCAGGTGCACACCTTGCTCTTGAGTTCCATCCCTTGGCCTCATGCTGGTGTGGTTTGGTGCCCTCTGCACAATCTGCTCTGGCCTGTACTTAAGCCTGCTGTGCCTGCAGCAGCCTCCCTGCTCCCTCCCTGTATCCCCAGCACCCAGGAAGAGGGGTACATAAAGGCAGCTTCCAATCAAGGAACCCTTGCAAGAAGCACAGACGAACTGTCCTGACCTGCAGCCCTCTTCCCTCCCTCTCACCATCACTGCAGCTTGCCCCTGAGTCAAGCTGGCTGGTTTGTGCTTTGGAGTGACTCAAGAGTGGTCTTGAGGTTGCCTTTGTCTCAAAGAAGGTGCTGGCACATCCCTGGAGCACCCTGTGAGCCCCAGGCCAGCAAGCTCCATGTCAAGACACTCACCAACCCCTGAAAGCACAGCAGTGTTTCTGGCACTATCAGCAAGTGTTTGCTCAATACAAATTGTCAAGGAACATGACTGATGACTGTGGATCTGGAGCATGCCAGGACGCTGCACTTTGTTTCAAGACAGCAGAAATGTCTATTTTTCCTCTCTCCTGGGAGTTACTCCACCAGACATGGAGTTTGTTTGGAGGCAGTAGGTAAATTCAGCACTGTGGGAAATACCTGCCCTGGAATTGTCCTGCTCAGTCCCTCCAGGGCACAGCAGGCTGCTCTGGTTGGGGACAGTGATTAAAGACACTTCCATCACTCAAATATATGACAGAACTGCATCCAAAGCACTGTGTGAACACGTATGACCCAGGCAGTCCTCACCACCCAAGTGCAAGGTACAGGCTGAAGCAAGAGATAGGCTCCAAAAGCACGTGATCCCATAGAAGTCCAGAGGAGGCCATAAGGATGATCAGGGCCTGAAGCACCTCCTGTATGGAGGCAGGCTGAGAACATTGGGGTTGTTCAGCCTGGAGAAGAGGAGCTGAGTGGAGACCTCAGAGCAGCTTCCACTGTCTGAAGGGGGCTACAAGGATGCTGGAGAGGGACCTTTATCGGGGACTGCAGTGATAGGACAAGGGATGATGGGTTCAAACTAAAACAGAGGAAGATCAGGTTAGATATAAGGAAGAAGTTCTTTACTGCAAGGGTGCTGAGGTGCTGGAACAGGGTGCCGAAACACTCCATCCCTGACGGTGTTCAAGGTCAGGTTGAACAGAGCCTTGGGTGACATGGTCTAGGGTAAGGCGTCCCTGCCCATGGCAGGGGGGTGGAACTAGATGATCTTAAGGTCCTTTCCAACCCTAACTATTTTATGGTTCTATGATTCTATGCTGGGGCACAGCTCAAGCTCAATACAAGTGACGAGCAGAGATGCTCAGCACCTCCTGATCAAAGCAAGCTGCTTTGAAATGAACACTGAAGAGCAGGCACTAAGCAGATCAGGCCTGGGAGCCACGTCCTCGCCTGCTCTGGGCACAGGAAAGCTCTGGGGAGCAGATAAATTCCTATGTCACAGGGCATTTGAGCCAAGGCAATTCTCCTCAAGATCCAAACTGGATTTGGACTGAGCTCTTTGGCTATCATAGCAGTCCAAAGAGTATTTTCACATTGGCAGTACACATGTGACAGAGTATGGAAAAACAAAGCCTAATCTGGATTTTGCCCTGATAACTGTGGACTGATGCCCAGCCTGGCTCCCACATCCGCTCAAGACACACCAGCTCATATAAGGGGCAGTTTTCCTGAGAGGTTTCTTTTTTAAGTGCAGAAGAAAAATGCTCAATAAAGAGGAGGAAAAAAACACTTCAATGTGTTTGAGCACATAAAAAAAAAAGGTGACTGGGAACAGTCAGTGTGGATTTATGAGCATCCTGACTGCCTTTTATGATAAAGCGACCAGACTGGAGGATGTGGAGGGAGCGGTGAATGCTGTCCAACCTCAGCTCCCAAACTTACCTGCCACAATGTCTTGTGTCCAAGCTAGTTTATGACCTGGATGGCTGGGCAACTGACCTCTAGGTCATAGCTGCTATCCAGAGGGACCTAGACAGGCTGGAGGGATGGGCTGACAGGAACCTTCTGAAGTTCAACAAGTCCTGCACCCAGTAAGGAAAACGACCCTGCAAAATCCCACGCTGGGAACTGACTGGCCAGGGGCAGTCTGGGGAGAAGAATCCAAGGTCAAGATGGTCAGAGGTCTGGAGCCAGCCATCGTGTACAGCATGAGGAGAGGCTGATGGACCAGGGCTTGTTCAGCCTGGGAAGGAGAAGGCTGCAGAAGGATGTAACAGCAGACTTCCAATGCCTATGAAGAGGCTATCATGAAGATGGAGTCAGGCTTCTCACCCTGGTGCACGGTGAGAGAACAAGAGTTAAAATGGCAGATGAAATCTGAATGGTGCTGAAAATTTGCTCTAGTAAGAAACATGTTTTACCACCTAGAGAAGTTGTGCCGGCTCCATCCTTGGAGGTTTCCAAGCCTTAGCTGTTTAAAACCTTGAGCAACCTGCTCTGAACCTCCTGCTCCTGCTTTGAGCAGGAGGTTGGACTAGAGACCTCCTGGGGCTCCTTCCTTCCCATCCAAGTTATTCCATGATCTGGACTGCAAGTACATCAGGCTTTGCAGCCATTTAAAGCCGTGGTCTCCTTACTTCTCAGCTCCTGGCTCTGCCCATGCTGGTGGTGAGAGTATTCCTAAAACAGCCAACATCACCCATGCTGCTCAGCTCCTCCATGGGCTATGTGCGCAGCACACAAGGAATGCGCTGCCTTCCTTGGCTACACAAATGGAACCATCCCTCATTCCTCAGACACCCTGTCACTAGTCCCCAGCCTGGGATGGCATCACTTCTGCAGTCAGTGTTACAGACACAGCCACTTTGAAGAGATGCTGTTTGCCACCAGTAACAGGTGGGGTGCAGGCACACATCAGTGCTCCAGCAGCCATCTGTCTGGGGGGGACCCAGGGGGCCCCTTTTGCCTGTGGTGAGGTTCACCTTCACAGCACCAGACTTCAATTCCCTTCCCAAGTGAAAACTCTAGTGCCATGAAGTTTCCACAGGGACACTCAGGGAGCACAGCCACGAGCAAGGAACTCCATCATAAACCTTCCCGAGCAACCTCTTTGTGGGCTGGGCACAGGCTCTGGGCTACTGTGGTGAGTACAGGGGGCGTTTGCTCTGATACCGAACAAACACTGCCCATCAGTGACAGTCTCCAAGCACACCCCCCAACATACTCCCTTTCCCCCGCTGTATGTCTTCCCCTTGAACAGCTCTGCCTCCTTCTGGTGAGCATTCAGGACGCTCATCCTCGCTGCTCCTCAGCATGCAGGGAACAGAGCAGCGTTCCCTGCTGGCACTAAGGCCGGGCAGTGGAAGTCTGACAATTGCCTAAACAGGGGGGTAAATAATTTTTAAACAAAACCCTCTCCCACACATACCGCAATTCCAAAGCAAGTGGAAAGACCGAGGGAAAAGAGATGGGCAGAGTCAATTTGAGAGGCAGAAAGAAGCGGGACATGAGCTGCTTTAACTGCCAGGAGACAAAGCACAACTTCCTCAGCTGTTGAGTTGAATTCTAGTAAGACTTTTAAAACCTCACACTGTAAACTGATACAGAAAACTTCCTGTGATCCTTTAGAACAGAGAAAAAAAAAAAAAAAAAAACCAACAAAAAAAACCTTAAAACTATTCACTCTCTGGGGAAGGGCAGAGGGATGGGATTTGTCTTGGAATTTCAGGAATCTTCCTTCCTTGATAGAGCTTTATCAGAAGGGTGCAGTCTTAGACATACTCTATCAGAATAACCTTCTAAACATCTTCAGGAAGTCACCACAGCACAGGGCAGCTGATGTGGAGCTACACTACTTTATTTTGCTTTATAACTGCTCTGGAACAGGTTACACTTACCTTTATTCAGTATTTTGGAAAGATGGAAATGCCCCATAGGGGGAAATGGGGGAGAGATGAAGGGAGAGTTCTCTTCTAACCCCCACACTCAGAAAAATTGCAGTACCAGTGGCAACACTTGTGTTCAGTGTTAAGCACTCTGCCACCAAGAACATGTCTGGTTTGGTTCCTGTGGGCCATTCTCTGGGCTTCAGGTACCTTACAAAAGCACATTCATCTTATGGTTTACACTACCAGAGATAACCACTTCTTTCTAGTAAGAGATAAACGAGCAAGAATATGAAACTTCCCCAGTGTATAAAGTACTGATGGACCTAAGTCAAACCTAACTAAGAAAAAATAAATATATACTGCTATACAAAGCAATCTTTATTTTCAAATGCCACACTGCATCAAGTTGATCTGATTGACAGCCCTATGCATGGACAGACCCCTTCACCCTCCCCATTCCACTCTTCAGCATAGCACAATCAGGTTGACTATGCATCAAATGATTTAGGCCAGAAGGAAAATCAGATTTGCAAATTATTCCTCATTTCCTTACAAGTTAACAGTGTTCACCTGGGAAAAAAAATCAAGAAAAAGCCACTTCATATAAGCATTCAAACGAAAAAGATCCATTTAATTCAGCATTCAGTCAGGCACACTACAGGGCTGGTCCCATGCGTGGAAGCTCCTGATGCTTTCAGTGCTCTTCATCTTCTTGACCTCTTAACCATAAGTATTCTTAAGGCTCTTCTGCTTGTAATATTGTAACTGCCTTTCCCAGAAGGCAAAACAGTGCAGAAAAGAGGGTTCTCTGGCACATGTGGCTTTTCCTCAAGCAACTGTCCTCCTGCAGTGACTGTCCTTTGCTGAAGTCTTGCCAAGAGATACCAGTTAATTTTACCAGTGATAAATATTATTCCCACATGAGAAGTGCTTTCCATTTTCTGCTCCCAACAATGCTTCAGAGACATCCCAAATCTTGCTGCAAATCATATGCATAAGGAAGGCTCTATTGAGAGTTTTGATGATGGTATTTTATAGAAGTATGGTTGCCTTTCTTACCTGGAAGAAAGGAGGCATGTGATGCCAGGATGTCACACTTGCACACTTCTGCTTTAACTCCAATGCCCAATTCCAGCCAAACCTAGAGGTGACGTTCACATCATACTTTGAAGACCTTGTGTTTTAGGATTTGTATTTTCTCATGTGTGCAGCAATAGAAGCAGAAATCTCAGCACTCCTCTTATTCTGGCCATAATAGTCCACAAAGTCACCATCTGGCCCAAGGAGGTACATAATTATTGTGTGATCCACCTGCAAGAGAGCACAGTGTGGCTTGGTAAAAAAGATCACAGAATCATAAATCCCAGGTTGAAAGGAACCTCAAGGATCATCTGGTCCAAGCTTTCTTGGCAGACCATGATCTAGACAAGATGTCCCAGCACCCTGTCCAGCCAAATCTCAAGAGTGTCCACTGCTGGGGAATCCATCACTTCCCTGGGGAGATTATTCTAGTGGCTGATTGTTTTCATGGTGAAAATCTTTCCTGCTGGGTCCAGTGAGAATCTCCCAGGAGTAACCTGTACCCATCACCCCTCCTCTTCTCCATGCAACTCCTCAGAAAAAGGGAGTCTCGATCTTCTTTGGAGCCACCCATTCAATACTACAGCATCCTGCACATCTGTCAGTCATCAGCAACAGTGACCCTTTCAGCCTTTGTGTCCTGGGTTCAGCTGAACCCAGGACACTTTGCTTCAGCAGTCTGACATGACTTCTCACCAAGACGCTAAAGCATCACCTCCGTGTCTTCTTGTTTTACCCAAGAAGATAGAGAAAACTAGTTGCATACTCAGAATGTCTGAAGGAATACTTTCAAGGAATAGGAAATAGCTTCCTTCAGCTGCTGGCACCCTTCCTGCAGCACAGACAAGGCAAGGGCAATGTGTGGGCTAAAGGTCTTTCCCACTCGCTTTTTCCACTTTCCTTCTACTTCTCATGATGCTCCACGAAGCCCACAAGGCATTCCAAGCTCCTGCTGCTAATATGATGCAAACCCAATAGAAACAGAGGTGTTTCACTAAACCAAGCTCACTTGCAGTACAAGCAATGGGAGCAAGAGCATCCCTGCGATACAGGAGCTGCAGATAGAGGAGCTGGTGCAGAGGGCAACACGTGTGCTAGGCAGGGGCTCCCTCTAGTGTCCGCACTGAAATAACCTTAAAACATGTTCTAAGTAACAATTCCATGAATCATAGAATAGTTTGGGTTGGAAGGGACCTCCAAAGCTCCTCTAGTCCAACCCCTTGCACCGTAAATTTATTTTAAATGCCCCTGCAGGTACTGTCTGGTATCTTCATGAAAGAGGAGACTGAGATGAGCTCTTAGGCAGAAGTTCTTCCCTGTGAGGGTGCTGAGACACTGGCACAGGGTGCCCAGAGAAGCTGTGGCTGCCCCATCCCTGGCAGTGTTCAAGGCCAGGTTGGACACAGGGGCTTGGAGCAACCTGCTCTAGTGGAAGGTGTCCCTGCTCATGCAGGGGTTTGGAGCTGGATGAGCTTTAGGGTCCCTTCAACACAAACCAGTCTGGGATTCTGTGAAAGACAAAATACTGAAACTGGAGGCCATGAATCTGTGATTGCTCAAGTGACTACATCATCTCACTGCCACTGGAGAAGAAGCTCTGAAAAGTACTATGCACTGAGCGTGCAACTGTGTTTGAAATCAAATCAGATGAACATTTCCAGTACCACCTGCATTAAACTTGATGGCATTTGTCAGTGAAAAAACATTTCGCAAAATTATTTGAATTAAAACCTACTGCAATAAATTTTACTCTAGTTTAAAACTTTCAGTACCAGATCACAAAATCCAGGAGACAAATCTGAAACACAAGTCAGATCCTTCAACTGGCAGCTACCAAAAAAAGGTAGCCTGCTCAGAGCATTTTTACTCCCTGGCCTGTGGAAGATTAAATGCAGTGAGGCTGGAGTGCAGTTTGTGTGCACCAGTTTTCAAGCTCTGCCTGAAGCCTGCACTCTTCCCACTCTCTGCACATGAAAATCATCATTTGAGTTTCAATGCAGTCTTGTAAACCACCAAATAAAACAAGTACATTGGATATGCTGGTATTGAGAATGAGAAAATTGAGACTATTAAATAGGAACTAGTAGTGTTCAAGTAATACTTGTAAAATGCAAATACATGTTTAGAAAATACAGTTGGAAGTACTCATCTAGAGGCTCTTTTCAAGTCAAAACAAGCAGCACAGTTGAACTGGCTGTAGGGGACCTATTCCTCTTCCTACCTCCCAGCAGCTTGCAAGGAAAACAGAAGCTGCTCCGGCACAGCTGGCAGTGTTAGTCACCAACTGACAGGACAGGGACAATAAGGAAAAGGAAATACCTTATGGAAAAAAAAAAAAAAAATAAAAAAATGAGTGTAGTAATTACCTGACTAAGTCAGGCACAAAAGCAGCCTCAAGCTCCCCCTCCCAGGTCTGTTCTTGCTCTTTGTATTTTGTTACACAGCCCTGTGTCCTCTGGCCTTCCTGCCCTGAGCACACAGAGCTCTCTGCTTCTCAACACACAGAGCCTGACAACTCTTGAGGACACGCAGGTGATACTCTTTCTCCTTGGAACTACGGCTGGGGCTCCGAGGCTGCTCTCCTGCTCCCAGTTCTCTGGCCTTTCCTCCTTGCTGCCCTTCCCTTCTTTCAGGCTGCCAACCCTAGCACTGATCAGTCATCTTCTTCCTGGATCCCAAATCTCTTCTCCTACTTCATTCACATGTGTAGTCACATTCTCCAGTTCAGTTTCACTCTCCAGCCTCCCATGAAGCTGCTGTCATCTGTAGTTATTTGACCTGGCTGAACCCCTACACTTTCCCTTCACAGCCATGCCAGAATCCAAGTGTGGTTTCCTAGAATCCACGTGTGGTTTGCTTCCTAAGGAGCAGCACTCTTTCAGCTTTCCTGACCTCTTTTCATCATCCCTCCTCAACTTCAGTTCACTTAATGTCAGATTCTACTTATTATCTTCCCTCTCCTAAGCAGGCATCCTTTGCCAGTCCTGCTCCTATAACCTATTCTTGCATTTCCACTAGCCCCCTTTTATAAACCCAGTTTTTAAGCAGTACCTTCAGATTGATTTCAGATTGATGCTTTTCAGACTGACTGGAATTGGTGTTGAGTTTCCCCAGCAAGCTTCTCTCCTCCATTCAAATACAGTACCTTACACACAGACTTCTACAGCTATTGAGTTGCCACTAAGTGAAAACAGTTCATCTCTCACTTCACATCCCTTTTAATAACACATCACCAGTGTGATTCCACCTCCTCTTTACTGGTATCATATGCTACTCTTGATGGTTTTCTCTGTTTGTTCCAGCAACCTTTGTTCACATGGATAATCTGTTTTCTGCAGTCAGGTGGTTTTTAGAAACAGATTAAGAATAAACAATACTGGACTAGACCCAACCTCACCTGCCACAGCATCCTACCTGAAAAAGTGGCCAGATATGGTTGCTCTGAAGAAGAGCAGAAAATCAGCACCAAAAATATGTTTCCTCTATTACCTCCCAGTTTCCAAACATGTTTTAGCTCACAGGCTTCCTGAACTAGGCAACATGCCTGTGTACTTCATAATCCTCAACAGATTGGGTTTTCCACAGACTAACAACAAGTCTCCCTGTGAACTCCCGTAAACTTCTACCATTCCCCTCTGTAGCGAGGGATTCCAATTCTCACATGTCCAATGCAACAAGAACCACCAGCTTTCATTGGAACCTGGTTTTAGATCTCTGATGCCCTTAGTTCTTTGTAATGAAGAAAATAAAAAAGGTCATATAATATGCATCCTCCTTTATCATATCACTTTGTCATGGTTTAAGCATACACACTTGTACCTACTTTACTCTTCCAGTCTGCTCAGGATGTGGCAAGTCAGGAAGGCCTTGGCAGCAGCTCTGAGCCCTACAGCCAGTTCTATTCACACCCAGATTTTGACTAACCAGTTTAGCCTCACTTAAACCTCACTTTCCCCCTTCACACAATTACTTTATGTATTTTACTCCCATTAACATGCTCTGTCTTTGAGGTCATTTGATACAGGTGGAAGATCCCTATGGTATCTGCAGGCAGACTTTGCATCATCCAAGTCTGTTGTCAGGAATACCCTGCTCCTTGGTATCTGTTTGGCAGGATACGAGTGGTTTCTCCCTCTTCCTATTGCCTTAATTTCCTAGTTCCATTTTCACTTTGGAGCACGTAGGAAAATGGCCAGACAAAACCCCTACATGCCAGGCTTGCCATTTCATCTGCTATTCTATATGCAGGCCAGCGACTGTAAATTTTAGAACATGTTTCAGTGAGCCTGAGGTAAGAGGGCACTTTGATTCTGACTGAAACCTCTAAACTGCAGCTTAACATATCACTGCAACAGGGCTCTGTCATGTGCCACTTCAGCATAGATTGCAACAGCTGCCTTCTGATTTTAAAATCTATATGCTGCTCTTATACAAACTCTTTCATTAGGCAAATGCCCTACATTTACTTACTATGTAATCATTATCTTCATCTTTGGGACCTTCACTGTAATACACACGATAAGCTTTGGCCACTTGGTCAATCTGTGCCCTGGTACCAGTCAATCCAATCAGCTTTGGAGAAAATTCTAAATAGAAAGAAAGCATTTAGACATTTTAGCGAGCAGAATCCCAACAAGAGCCTCCTTTTCAGTGCTCTATGTTACATGCTGCAAGACATGGAGGAAGAAAACAGTAATACCTTTAATGTATTTGGCAATGGCTTCTTCACTGTCTCTCTCAGGATCAATGGTGATGAAGAGTGGAGTTAGATTAGGCAAAGATGGAATTCTATCTGTGACATTAACAACATTTCTCTTAGAAGAACAAAAATCATTTCTCATCTCCCTTCAAACAAGCTCACAGCCAAGCTACTGTAACACCTGAGCCCACCCTAAGTGACAAAAAAGGCCATTTTCTGCAGCTTAACATATGCAATTTGTGAATGAAATCCAAGGCTCTGTGCTTGTCCTGGGTGGAGGCTCTCAGCTGAAGCCCCTGCCCTGCTTAGGGGAGATAACAAACTGGCTCTGATGCAGAAAATGCCATGGCATGATGCATGTATCAAAGCACAATGGTCAGTACAAAGGGGGCCTGTGATGTTCCAGCCATACCTTTCACTGTACTTTCGTCACTTCAGTCTACCCTCCCACTTGCCTGGTTGCTATTATCCCTGCTCCATAACTCCTCAGGGCCTGCAGGCTGAGAAAAACCACCTCTATCCCTCAGCCTTCCCCAACCTCCATTCCACAGCACAGACATTCTCAAAAGAGACTCTGGGAGATTTAATCTCAGAGGTGAAAAACAACTCTAACACACCCCACAACTGCTGCTTGGCCACAATACAATGCAAAAGCACCATTTCCTTTAACCTGCCACCATCATGTTTTATTACCAAGAAGTCCCCTGTTGCAGGAAGATCAGTGCTGTCATGCTCTAAATAGCAGATCCTAGTCACAGGCAGATTGATCTATGTATCACTTAGCAATTAAGTCAACTACTGAGCAGTCAATGGCATTTTTTAAAAGATCATCACTTATTATCACTTGCAGTGTTTTACCACATTAAACCCAGACCTCCCATGAAGAGGACCACAATACCAACCAAATTCCCATACCAATTTCATCTACCACTTCAATCATTTTCTCCAGTTCATCTGGACAGATGTCAGGGCAGTGTGTGAAGCCAAAGTAGATCAGGACCCACTGGCCGATATAGTCCTTGCTGGTCTTGGGCTGTCCCTCATGACTGACGAGCGAGAAGGGCCCTCCAAGCAGTGGTTTCCCAATGCCTCTGTTTCTTTCCTTCTCCAAAGCTACAAAAAACAAGAGGGGATCAGACACATCCATGCCACAAACCACACTGCTTCCCAGGCAAGCCTTGGAAGCTGAAGAGCCTGGCAACCTCACAGAGTCACAGCCCACAGCATTGAAACATCATGCTCTACCAAAGCCCATCATGCAGAAGACCAATGTGGACAAGACTTCCCAAAAGCACTCTATTTTGGGCAAATATATCTCTAAACTCCTTTGAAACATAACCACAGAATGGTTTGTGTTGGAGGGGACCTTACAGCTCATCCAGCTCCAAACCCCTGCCACGGGCAGGGACACCTTCCACTAGAGCAGGTTGCTCCAAGCCCCTGTGTCCAACCTGGCCTTGAACACTGGCAGGGATGAGGCAGCCATGGCTTCTCTGGGCACCCTGTGCCAGTGCCTCAGCACTCTCACAGCAAAGAACTGCCTAAGAGCTCATCTCAACCTCCCCTTTGGCCATTTTAAATGGCCAGTTTAAAGCCATTCCCCCTTGCGCTATCACTACATGCCATATTGCCATCTGAGTGTATTTTTATATGAAGAAGAGAAAGTCAGGCACCCAGCACAGAGCGAAACAGAAAAATCAGCATCCTTTACAAACTGAACATATCTTAAAAGCTGCAAGACCTCCAATTTCCCGCATTAAAAGCATGAAAATGAAACATGAGAGCAGTCACCACAGGACAGGGAAACACACACACTACACAGAGGAAACCCCACATGCACAGGAAACCTCACCTCTGTGTCTGCGCTGCATCAACGGGCAGCGTGGTCAAACACAACTATCCCAGAAGCAAAGGCATGTTTAGAAGCTTTGAAATGCTTATCCTTGAAGGAGTGTTTCGATTTTAATTCTTTTTTTTTAAGTTTTCTGTGGCATTTGTATCCACAACGGGCACAAAGCAACATTGTACAAAGCATGACATGATTCAGAAGGATGGCAAAGTGCATTAAATCACAGAATCAACCAGGCTGGAAAAG
>NW_009927846.1:0-21685 GCF_000696875.1 Nestor notabilis | reverse complement strand
TAGATATTAGGAAGAAATTCTTCACTCTGAGAGTGGTGACACACTGGAACAGGTTGTAAAGAGAAGCTGTGGCTGCCCCATCCCTGGGAATGTTCTAGGTCAGGCTGAATGGGGCTATGAGCAACCAGGCATAGTGGAAAGTGTCCCTGCCCATGGCAGGAAGATTGGAACTAGATGATCTGTAAGCTCCCTTCCCACCCAAAGTATTCTATGATTCTGATTATATGAATAGTAAAAAAGATTTTAAAGATAGGAAGGGAGATAATCTTATAGATAAAAAATCCTGTTTGGTTTGTTGGTTTTTTTTCCTAAATAAAATAAGCTGATTACTTTCAACTTTGTGTCAGTGTAGTTCTCTACACTTCCAGTCATCACAGCAGCACTTTTTCTGCACTTGCATGTGTAATCTGAATGTAGATGCCCAGAATTCCAGAATTGTACAGATTAGCCCTTTAATTCTATTACTTCTTTTTCTTTCTTTCTTTTTTTTTTTTTTTTTTCATAGAAATCTTCAACTAATAAGGATTACATTTGGTGGCAGGAACTTCCATTTCTCGATGTTAAATAATCGCCTGCCTCCCCAATCTCCGTATAAATATCTTTATGTAAAACTAAAGCAAAAAGTTTATACAATTGCAGGGCTATACAGGGATCACCTTTAATTTTCAATCTTTTCTTCACCACCTACTCTCTTTCTTCCTTTTTCTCTGTTTAGTTATTATAACTTGAAATAAGATGATCCACTTAGTAAGTGCCTCTCTTCTTTATGGCACAGCTTTATTTCCTCATTAATATGCTTTTTCCTTTGGTCATTTGTTGTAAGTAACTTTCCAATTCTCACTCTATTATTCAGGTAGTTTCAAGAATTTTCCAAGATTTTAAAATTAGGTTTCAGTTTGATCAGGAATTATTATTCATAATTATCTGTGAAAGGAAATGCAATCCTGGCTCAGAAACAGCCAGTCTGATGAGCTGGCTTTGTGCCTTAGATCTCGGATTCCCTGAGATCCCAGGGTGCGGAGGAACTGAAGTGTCTAGGAGTCAAAGCTGACCCCAAAACTTGGGATGCTATAGCACTTGGATGCTATAGCTCCCACGAGCTTCGAAACTTCTGGCTTCATATCTGTCCAGTCTCAAATTGAGCCAAGAGCTTGCTAACCTTGGAGGACCTGAGAGTCTGGACCTTTGCAGCTGGAAATCCCAGGACTTTCTGGGTCACATGTCCTTGCAAATCCCCTCAGTGGCTCTCTGTGGAAGTGAGAGCCTGAAAATGTCTTTGTGTTGGGCCACACAGGAGCCTAGAAGTGGAGGTGACAAATCCTGCCTGGAAAGTAGGTTTCCGTTGCAACTTTGTATTTGAACTCCTTTCATGAAACATTCTTACAACTGTAATTTAGAACTGTTTTAAGGGAAATAGTTTTGGAGCAGTGTTAAGCTTGAAAGGCATTTGCAAGTTTCTGGATGTTTTGCTCTTGGAGATACTGATATATGGAAAAAGAGTATTTGAGGTATCTTGCAATGGCTCCAGAAATTTGATTTCAACTCTTACTCCAGATTTGCCCTAGAAAGCAAGATGTGTCCTTGATTTCTGGTGACCCCAGGGTTGTTCTCACATAAGGGTATATGCAGATGTGTGTATAGTATGTGTTTATGTTGGAATTCCACAATGATCATAATTCTACTGCCACTGAAATCAGCTGGAGTTTGGCAACTGATTTCAGTTAAAACAAATTAGATGTTCATTCAGAAATAAACAGACTCTTTTGGCATGTTGAGCGTGTGTCTTTTTCTACTGGTTATGAGCCTTGTTGCTTTTTAAAACTGGAATGTAGTTTCTGTAATTTATAAACATAAACTAAAATGAAAGAGAATTCCAGAAAAAAAGTGACATGGTTGTTAGGGTTCCAGTAATGTAGACATTTACTGGGTTTGGCTTATTTTTTTATTTATTTATTTCCCCTAAAAGAATAAAATACACCTCTAATCTCTGGCTACAGATGCAAAATGTTACCCTTCCATAGCACTTTGGATTATCAGAATTTTATGTTGGTGAAAGTCACTTTTAGTGACAAGATGAGAGGTTTAAGTTCAATTTGGATTAGCCTCCAAACATTCCAATGCTTTCCGTATCTTATTATTTGAATGCTTATTGGGTAAGAAGTGTATCAGCTTTTTTACTATGCAAATTCTCAGCTAAGAAGACTATGGGAAATTCATCTTGTCCTTAATATTTATTATACTCTTTGCCTGAGGAGTCAGGAGGCTTGTGAAATAGTCTTTCTCTCAGATTCTATTACTGGTTTACCAGGCTCTGAAGTTTCTGAACTTTCCAGTGCAGGATCTAATATGAAGGGGGGAAAAAAGGCTAGATATTGTCCTGCTTAATCCAGTCTGTTTGGACTCTTGTGTCTTCTGATCTGCCATGCAATGGCTGTTTGTATAAAACTGCATGTCCTGACTTCCAATCCCTATGGGGGTGTCCCAACAAGTATGGGCATTGCCATCTATTTAGGAAAAACTCACTCATAATCCTACTCTGCTGCTCTCTCTCTCAATCCTCAATTGAGACATAAACCACAGCCTTAGTCCCTTAATCCATTTTCTGAGAAGTAGGGAGAGCTTCTGGAGAGGAGCTGTGTGTGACCAGAGGGCCCTGTGCTTTAAATCATCTGCTGCAGTGGGAGAGGGCTCTGTTAGACCCTCTGTTTGACTATGTCAGTTATCGCCTGTTAACTGAAATAATGCTTTTTGCACAGAACAGTGCAGTGGAAAAACAGTCTTGGAAAAAAAAGGGTTAGAACCACAATTTTTATTTTCTGGCATGTTACTAAAATTCAGTTAGCAGGAAAGCAATTAAAAATGTTGTGAGGCATAGAAACCAATTCAAAGACCCAACCCTTAAAAAATCGGTAGAGGAAAAAAAAGAGGGGGATGTGATGGTTGAGTTTCTATCATAAACATTTTTAGCAGTCAAAGCAAGTCATACAGTACCTGTTAGGATCAACAAGAATAGAGGTGTATTTTCTGCTCAATAGAGACTTCCAAAATTGCATGTCACAGTATGCAATTATTAAGATGGATATGAAAACAAAACTTCAAAGTAATATTTTTTGCAAAAAAGGATATTATAAATTACTAAATGAAGTGTCTCAAGTAAAGCAGAAACTACAATGTTTATTTTTTTCCCCCAAGATTCTGTTCAGCAACAGAATCTTGGGAAAACATTAAAGTTTAATGTTAAAAATATACTTAAGATTCACTATAGTCATCTTTGAAACAGAAATGCTAATGAACATTAGTTGTTTGTTTTCAAATCACTCCAGTGACTAGAGGACATCTTAAACTACAGATTAACGTATAAGGCATGTTCAGCAAAAGTGACAGCTAAACCTATAGTGACTGTAGCGGATCCAGGATTGCAATCAAGAGTAAGTGGAAGAACCAGTGATAATATTAAAGTCATCCTCCTCCTTTTAAACAGGTTCTTATTGTTCTGACTAGTTTTCTCTTTAATAGGTAACTATATTCTTCTAATTAACAAAAAATATTCCTTAAGAGAGGTAACATCTCTCACAATTTACTATTCAAAATCCAAGTAACTTTGTAAACTTTCTAATGATTTAAAAAGACCTGTTTAAGAACCTTACTCAGTCTGACCTCTGTGCTGGTAAGATGAGAGATAGAGGACAAATGCTCTCCTGCTGAGAAGGTACTGGAGGTCTCATACTTCATGTTAGAGTGTTGTATTCATTGGACCAATTTATAAAGATCTGAATGATATCAACACAGCTTTGGCATATAATAGAATATAGAAAACCTAATCACAGCTTTTTAAGAATATTTCTAGATGTCTTTCATGAAAACAATATATTTGGGATCCTGATGGCAGGTGTATAGATGTACATCTTTCCAATGTATGATTCAAACTATTTAAACACCAAAAACAATTGAAATATATTTCTGTACTGTACTATTTTCTGATAAATAACAAGTACCATGTCCCAAGAGCTAGAACACAGTCTCAGACTCTGAGTTCAAACATTATTCTCAAGGTGATGTCTTTATTCTTTCAGAGCTTAGGATGTAGATGTCTAAATATCTCCTTAGATGTGATAGATAATAATGTGCATCATGTTTACATAGCTAATCAGGGAGCTAAAGAAGAAAAAAACAAACACTGAGTGGAAAACAAAAAAGTAAATGATAGAAAAAGTTAAGTAAAAACTGAAATTAAACTACCAATGATACTTCTTCTGTAAAAAAATTTGTAAAACTCTTTGTTGATTTGTTCTTCTTTCTAAAAATACTAGTTTATTCAATTCTGGTCTCACTTCTGCCTGCTTTATAGAATGTTGCAAAACACAACATCAGCAAAAGTTATTCAATTAAAATAGCAATCACAAATATTCCTGAGAGTTTACTTTGGGCTGCATATCTACATTAATAAGTGTCAAACTATTTGATTATCATTAATTGGATTTTAGAAAAGTTTACAGTTTAAGAGGACCTGGCTAGGAATTCTTTACATTATTGACAAAGTTTGTGTTCTGCTCTCTGTCAGTTGAAATAAACAGCTATAAAATGTGTTTCTCTGCAGCTGTTTTCTCTAGTATGTTAAGGAACATTAAAGGAAGAACATTAATTTCAGGAGATTTCTTTATAAATTTTGTTCAGTAACTTGCCAAAGTCTGACAGTTAAACCTGATTTTTGTTCTGATTATATTAGAAAAAAAAAAAAAAAGAATACTCAATAAGCTTTTATTTTTATATCATGCTGATATGACTGGCAATTGGGATTATTTAATATATAGATGACACATAAACGACTGAGTCAGCAAAGGACATGAGCAACCATGAATATAGATGATAGCTAAGGAAAATAAACTCAGGGCTTTGGGGGAAGCTGTGGGGTGGGGTGGGTGGTATATCAATAAACAACAATAAAAAACTGGTTTGATTTAAGAATGACATAGATAAAATGTATTTCCTTTTCTTTTATATGACAGATGGAAATATTCTGTCACAAAGAACTAGACCCTAGCTGTATCTTTCTTAAAAGTTAATAAATGTTTATTCTTTTTCTTAAGTGGCTGATTTTTAAACATAAACCAGCATGTCATTATACAAAAAGTCTGCCACTTAAAATTTAATTTGTATCAGTCTTGCAGGATTTGAACAGAGGAAGCACATTTAAAGTTATATAATGGAAGAATATAACATTGTAGGTCACATAGATTGGCTCGTACTTGTTTACAGTCATGACCTGTCATTAAAAGAGTAACAATATTTTCCATCATAAACCTCCCTTGAAGTTGCTCTTTCTTTTTTTTTTCATTCATAAGCTAATCCACATGTATCACAGATGTTTATGCAGATTCATGAATATTTTTAAAAAATATGTCTTATTTTAGATGATATTCTAAAAATATTGTAATTGGTTTACAGCTAAAAGTTTGTTGTTCATGTGCCCCTAGTACATTTGGCCAAGAAGATTCATTCTTGGGGTTGCCTCCTCCACACCCGCTAAAGCACTGGGCCACTCAGTCCTGGGCCGTGTCTGGGCAGCAAGATAGGTGTGTTCCACGTGCTCTGCAGTCCCAACCTCCCACTGGGGGAGCAACTTGGATAAAAGGATGCACAGCTGCATTCAGAGGGAGGGCAGCAGAGCCAAGGCTACTACTGCCTCCTGACAGGGGGGATCTGTGAGCTCCGTGAGAGTTCAAGAGCTCCATGGGAGAGATATAGTCAATGTCTGTCTTCATGCTCTTCATATTGCTGCTGCTGCGTTGTGGGAAAAGTGATAGGCACAAACCATACATGATGGGTAGTCCAGGAAATAAAATGGTTCAAATAATTAACTTGTTTTGGCAGGCTGAAAGTCAAGAAACTGTTATAATGGCTCTGAAGGAATGGGCTTTGTTTTCTTGTTTCTGCCAAAATAAGAAATAAATGTAAATAATATTATAATACAGTTGCACCCTATTAAGCTGTCCCTAATAAATACAGAAACTGGATTCATTGACCTGTGATTATTCTTCTGTTCGGTAATATAAAGATTCATGAAAGATGGTGAGGTTTGTTCAACTTTTGCTTGAAGAAAAAAATGGAAGAAGGTTTTTTTCCTGAGGACAGAGGTTTAAAGGTCAACATCTCTTGCTTTATGACTAACAGTGTTGCAGGCTCTTTTATGACCATTCCCAGGAAAAAAACCCTAAAAAAACACCCCTGAAATTAAGGGAACTAATCCCTGTAAAATTTTAGGTGTCTCTACATCTGAAAAATATCAAGGAAATATGAATTAATAATTCATTTTATGTTATATTCTTGTATGCTTCAATTGAATTGTGTCAGATCACACTTCCTCTTTGTGTGGTCAGAAAAAAAGAAATTGTTTTAGGCCCAGAAGTGGAAACTTATATAAATAACATAAGCACCAGATCTTGTGACAGTAATATTTATGAAATAATCAAAGTTATGTACTAGGCTGATATTTCTTGTGAGCTAAGGGATGCCATAAGTTTTCATATAGGCTAGCCCTTGGATGACATTGACATAATGCTAATTCTTCTCAAAAATTATTTTCTTAACAGTATCAAATATTGAGTTAACTATCTCACTGCTACCTAAGATTCATATTCGTATGAATTTAATGAAACATAAATGTAATAGTTTGTACTGTGTCTATATATGCTACCTACTTAGAATAATGGTTGCAAACAAACTGTTTATGTGTTAATATGTAACATATATCTGAATCAGTCATCTCCATTTATACCAAATATTATATGACATCCATAATTTTGGTTGGTACACCAAAATATATTGCCATTGAAATATACTTGTAGGTCACACTCATTTGCAAACATAAATAGGATGACATATTAAACTGAGGATTTCTTTTTTAAAGAGTAGAAGTATGAATCAGTTTAGTTGAAATTCCATATTGTGTTCGTAATCTTGAATTACTCTGTGATAGGATGTTTCCATAATAAAAGAGTATGAAATTCTAAAAAACTTTCTTATGTACTGTTGCTGACCTACAACAAGGAAGCAATAATGTTCGTATTATGATCTCAATTAGTGATCCATAGTGAAGGCACACTTTTTTGGGGGCGTGAGGGGGAATCCAGCATATACACTTGCTAGAATGGAAGACTAATTCAAATAATTTTTACTATACAAATTTTACCATACAAATTTCAATTGCAATAATACAGAAGTATTTAACAGCAGAGGGCATTCCAATTTTCTGGGAAGGTAATAAAAGGACATTTTTACTTTACATAAATACTGTGAAAGTATATATATAATGCCTATGAGTACATATAAAAGTACAGAAAGAAAAATATAAATAGAAGGCAAAATCTCACAGAGAAATAATAAGATCTGCATATATTTTAAGCAGACTTTTTTGAAATTGAAGAAAAAACACTAATGTTTTCTGCATTCAGGGTCCAAGTATTTGTTCATATTAAAGTTGGTTTAGATATATGTATGAATGTATGCATGCATCTGTGCATGTGTTTACATATGTATGCCTTCTATGTTTCAGTCTGAGGTCTGTACAGAGTTGAAGCACTTGTTATAGTCAATGTAAATGCATTCATGTGAAGCTGAAAGGAAATACATACATATATATACAGTTAATATAAATATATTTCCTTTCAGCTTCACAGTTATGAGATGCACAAGTGACTATATCACTTTGGAATACCTTCCTGTATGATTTAAGTATTTAATCTTTCTCTACTATGGATATAGCCTTGTTATATGCTCTTTCAGTCAAAGTTCCCACTAAAATAGGGAGTTTAGTCTGAGCAAGTGGTTTAGGTTTAGGTTGAAGTTTTTTATTGAGAAATAGCTACCAATAATCCCCTTTTCAAAGACTATGCTCTGACTCTGTTTCAACATGGCATTCTTCTATTTTATTGTTTTTAAACTTACACTTAAAAAACACATTTATGAGCAGATAATTTAGAAATTAACATCTGGAGGCTCAGGACAGATGAAGCTTGAGAGTAAGGTGGCTGGAGAAACACTTCCCATCTACTGGGGGGTTCTATTGTCAGGAATGCAAGGCAGTGCAATGGCTTTCATGTGTTTACAAATGGTGCATGAAAAGCATCACCGTTCAGCATTGTTTGGGTAAGTTAGAACCACAGGTTGTATAGTCAGCATGGACTTTTCCTGTCACGAGAGAGGATAAGCTCATCAGGTCCATTAGGTCAGAGGTTGAATAGGAAAGGCAAGAGACCATGCAAGAATTCCCACCACTATGCCCTTCTTGTAAATAAATAGGAGACTTTAGTCTCCATCACTATCAAGTCTTCTCTTTTCACAAACACTTAATTCAGCAGCACAAATAGGCCTTTTTCTTTTTCTTTTTCTTTTTTTTTTTCCTTAGAAGATAAAAAGACACCTACAGATCTTATTCTGTTTGCCTGGGCCTGTCTGCCTCTCTTTACCATTTGTGATGATTGATTGTTTCTGTGTTTCATCAATTAAAAATGTTTTAGAGTACAAAGTCTTCAGCATGTTTAATAGAGTCTGGTTAAGTAAACATCCTCCACCAAAGCAGCACAAGTAGAGCTTAAAATAAATACTGCTACTGTGCCAAGTTCATAATTGCTTGCACGTTTAGCACTTTACCATGTCCTAAGCGTAGCCATAAAAAAAAGCTCTGTGTACTTAGTGCAGTTGTCATGAAACTATAGCCATTTCAGTATTGCAGAGTATTTACATTCTTTAAATATTTGATTTTCCAGTTTATATCATATTTGTTTCAAAGAACCAAAAGCTAAGCCTGAAGATGAGCAGTGGTCAGGCTTTGCCAACAAACTAGCTAGCCATGTAAGTGCTTTGATACTAATTTCTTTCTGTTAACAGAATACATTTTCAAGGATAAAATGTGAAAGGATCCAATGCATCTGTCACCAGCTTTATTGTGAAGACAGACTTTAAACTGTGATTTTATTTCAATATAGGTAAAATGTCTTATAGTTAGGCGACACTATATATTCACTTATAGTAAGTGTTACACTCAAGAAAACTGACTGTAACAATTGGGTTGTTCAAAAACATATCACTGAGATATTGCAGACTAATTTATGCGTTAAAATCAATGCAACTTAACCCCCCAAGTATTTATACTATGAAAATATATTAATTGTAAAAGTTACATTAAAGTATTTTTTCCAAATTTAAGACAGTTTAAGCTTCTAGAATTATGTATGAAATATTTAGGGTAAATTATTGAGCCCAATACAGAGACAATGTAATGTCTGTAAAATAAATTAATAATGAGCTTTGAAACATAATGAGGAAACAAGATACAAAGTTGGTAAGTGTTAGAATATCAAGAATTATAGTCTCTTTCCTAGTGACTGTTGACCGTACAAAGGAATGCAGGCTGAGATTTTGAAAAGCCATTAATGTTTTCCTTATATCCACTGCTGATAAAATTGATTCAAGCATGTTAAAGAGATCATGTTTTCAGAAAAGAAATACTCAACTTTTCCAGATAATCAATCCTTAAACAGGCAAGATATGAACAGACAGAGTTTGCATGAGCCTCTGCAGAAATCTGAGGTGAATTTGCTGCTGATGATGTAGTGAATCTTATATTTGTAGTCTTGAAATGTGGCCTGTAGATCATATCCTCAATAACTTAACTTTTCCAAGGGGTGTGTTTGACAAGCTGGGTTATATCTTATGCATCCAGGGTATCAAGTTAAGTTGCATTAAATCCAAAATTCTAGGTTTGTCTATCCCTGAACATTGAGGAAATTTGGAGTTGGAGGTAGGCATATGTAAATGGAATGGTTGTGGCTGCACGTTTCTGGAATATCTGACAAGATGCTCCAGCCTATACCTTTTTCCCCTAAAAATTTTTCACATAGTCTTCTCTATCACTGTTAAAACTTCATTTTCAGTCTCATTGTCTAGATTGAGGAGATTTTTTTTCTACCAATTGCTGAGAAATGTGGTCAAAATAAGGAAATCAGAAGGAAGGTCTGAAGAAAAGATTGTTTTTCCCTTCTACATTCATCTTTAGCTTAAATCTGAGTTCCAGTTTTTCTATCTATAGCTTGTTTCACCTTCAACTTCTCTTTCATTTTCCCTCCACCACTCGTCTGGGCCTGTGAAATTTGCTTAATAAATGATAAAAAGTAAAAATTAATAGTTACATTATTTGCTAGTCATGAAAGGGTTTGTGTCCTGTGTAACTTTTTTCAGATTTGAAAAGTTCCCATGCTTTTAACTGGAACTGAAAATACAAGATAATCATATGTGTATGAATGAGAAATCAACTATTTTCAATATAGATTATTGTAAGAATTCCTACTGATTACACTTGTGACATGTTTAACCAAGCCATTGGCAAGCAGAGCATTCTTATTCTGAATTCCAAACAATAAGAGTGCTATATTAGATAATGTTCTTGAATATATGTGAAATACTAAATTTGAGGTTTGTTTAAGCATGCAATAACCATTCACAAAACTTAAAACTAGGTCAGGAAAAGTTTTCATATTTCATGAGCCTGTATGCCTTTGGTTGAAATTGCGTCACAATACTTACAGGCAATTATTACAATTTATACTGCATTAGCAAAAGGAAGTCGTGCATTGTTAAGGAAAAGCTGAGTCTTTTAATTGACTACTTCAATTAAAAAACATGAAATGTTGCAATTTCATAGTTGTGCAATGATACAGTGCATTTGTTTGAAGACAACACAGCACTAAAACTGCATGAAAGAATGAGAACAATTGTATTACTGACCCAACAGAAGAAACTAAAGCATTACAGAGAAAGGAAACCTTAACAAACAGGTTTGCATCACTTAACAGTTCAGTTTATCAACTTAACTTTGATAACAGATTGAAAAGCATATTTAATTACATAACATTTATGGTTCAAGAACATGAGAATGGATATCTGATCTAGAAGGGGAGATTTCTGAAAGAAATATTATCTTTTTGTGAAGGGTATGTATTGAAAGCGTTTTGTTATATTTTTAAGAGAGCTAATTACTCTTGAGGAGAAAAATAGACTTATCTAAGTTAAGATAGCTATCTCTTCGTCTGGATATTTACCTGAATGGATCCATATACTAATTTTCAGGATACTCTTTCCTTTTTTGTTATGCATGGTTTTTCTTTGTTTTGTTTTCCTGTTGTTCCTTATCTACTCTGTCTCCTGGAGACATATGTGAGCATATGTTGTAGGTATGTATGATTACATTAAATAGCCTTCTAAAAATGAATTAGAAATTGTACCATAATGTACTTATCTAAAATGGAATATGTGGCTGAACTGTGGAAACAGGAAAAATTTAGATTATAAATTGAAGACATCTCAGGAAAAGCAGAAAAGTTGAAATTGAAAGTAGTTTAGTAAAACAGTTTCAATTACGTCACTAAGTGACAGAGAGGACTTTCTGACAGGTTACATGGACTTTTCTCCGCTACCATGGATCTGCTTGAAGACTACTGCTTTAGTTTGTCAATGGCTTTCTTGTACTGGGGAACCTAAATAAGGACACAGGGCTCCATATGTGGTCTCATGAGTACCAAATAGTTCAGGGCCTTTTGCAGTTAAGCACCAAAGAGGGAGGGAGCTTTATGATCTTCTAATGTGCTTGTGGCTAACCTTCATTGCTGCAAGGGCACCCTTTCACTCATCTCCACTAGGACTCCCAGAGCTTCCTCTGCAGAGCTGCTTCATAGCTAGTTGACCCCGACTTTTCACTAATGTACTAGGCTGTCCCCTCTGGAGTGAATGATTTTGTATTCACCAATGATGTTGAATTTTACTATGTTTCCATCGGCCTATTTCTCTTACCTGCTGAGGTCCCTCTGAACAGCAACCCTGCCATCCCACGTATAAACTGCTCTCTGTATTTCTGTGTAATCTGAAATTTTTCTGAAGGTGCATTTGATTTCTTTTTACTGGTTGATAATTAAGACATCACTCAGTATTGGCCTCCTGTATGGACCCTGAGAAACAGCACTTGCAGCCACCTCTCAGCTAGATTTTAGCAGAAGCAAACCAGCCAGGTTTCCACCCACCTCTTAATCCACTTATGCAGTCTCCTCCTCCAGTATGGCTGCTGGAAGGACAGGCTGAAAGTCAAGGTACACAGAACCTGGTACTGTTCCCTCGTCCCCACAGCCACCTGTGCCATCATGAGAGGCAAGCAGAAGAGATAAGTAGAAGTAACCTGAGCTGACTGAGGCCTCGTTACAGCAGTCTATTAATTGTGTAACATCTATTTTATTTTTTGTTTCTTCTTTAGTATGTAAACATCTGCAGCATGCTACTTATAATTTCAAAGCATTAAAATAAGTTACTAACTTAAATGACCAAATTTTGGGTGTTACACTCGGCAAATATTTAGCTGTAAGAAATAGTTGGCTTACCAGCAGCATCCACAACAGGCCACTGATACTATTGTGCTTCATTCTAACAGTCCCTTGGAGTTTGATAAAGTTCATGGTCAAACCCCTAGCACTTAGATCACTTCAATCCCTAATTCTAAAAATTCAAAATCTCTTCTTGAAAAAAAGTCCAAACTCAGTGCAGCATTATTTGTTTTTGCACAGATAAAATGCTTTAAAATCAAGGGACTGAATGCAAATTAGGATTTTTTTATTTATTTTGTTTTCCTCTAAGTCAAACTTGCAGTAGTCAGGGGATCTGAAGAATAGGGAGACTGAAGAAAGCAACTTTCAAAGGGTATCAGGCCAGAATCTGTGTATCCCACCATCTGAGATCTTCCTCTGTGCCAGGATGCTTTTTAGGTACAAAATGTGACAGATTATGATAAAGAGGGGGAAGGAAAAGCTGCCTTAAAAATTCCTTTCTCAACCCAAGTCATTGAGTTAATTGGCTGAAGGTACTTACAGATTTCTTTTAACTTTCCACAGATAATTGCACATGTACAATGTAATTGCATTTTTTATTAGGAATTTATCCTATGGTGAAGAAAATATTGAGAACTTTTAAAAAATCTTAATAAAAAAAACAATATGAAATTAAATATCCACATACAAATAAATTCTACAATCATTTCATGTTCTTTAAGTGCAAAATGGTCATTTCTTTGTTTTACAGATGCCTTTGTGTTACAATGAATGTCCCAACTTTTTCGGTACATTTTAAAAGTTCCATTTTTCTCCCTATCTAAATGCCACAGTGCCATACATTGTCCTTTGAGAGGGAGCAGAATTGTCCTCAGGACACCTTTGTTCAGGAAGAACAGCGTCCTTTTCTCTGTGGTATTGAAGGAATATATTAAGTGACTTTCCCAATGACAGGATATCTGTGGTAAAGCAGAAGAAGGAATTCCAGTATCATGAAACTCTAGACAGCAGTGTTAACCACCAGACCACCAAGGCTTACGCCTGAGGCACACTTTGCTAAGGGGAAAATAGTCAAGCTAAATGTTTCAAATTGAAACTGGGAAGGACTTCCAATCCCTTCAACAGTTACTCACGGAAGAGCTGCACAGGACCTTGTGTATCATCTGATTGTAAAAGCAAAAGCTCTGATGGTTACATGGTAAGGGGTGTCGCAGAAACCACCTCATGTGAGCTGGGACAGCACAGAAAGGACTTTCTGACAGCATGTATGTTTTGACAGCTTTCTGGTGTGCTGTCAGCATGGTTTCTATGTCTATAAGTGAACGTACAAAAGAAGAAAACACACTTGCAAACCCCTCTAATCAGAACTGCACTCAACGTTTGCGGAACACACCAGGGGAAATAAAGACAAAAAACGAACATGAAAGGCTGAAAAACCTTTTTTTAACAGCCTGTGTAGCCTGTGGTTGTGGAGTGGTTGGCACAGGAGAGACTGTTGGCAGTTTTTAGCAGCCACAAGTGTGGTAGTCAAGGAATCACCTGAGTAGAGCTCTGACCAGGGGCAATGGCTGCTACCGCACCTCACAGCCTCTCACCTCAGCTGGGCAGTTGGTAGGATGGACAAATTACTAGTCAACTTTATTTTGCCTTTAACACTGGGTAAGGGGGAGACAAGTAGGTAGAGACTGTTCAGGCACACTAAGTTAAAAAAAGACAAGTATGAAACAGCAAGAGGGTGTCCAGAGCTTCTTTTACAGGGCAAAGTTAGTCCATCTTACATTCTTCTGTTAGCCAGTTATGGAATTAATGCTTAGCTTTAAAATATGTGAAATTTAATGTATATTCATAAATATCACAGCAGCTAATTTGTTAGGATGTATGCCAGATATGATTAAAATAAGCATGGAGGTGGTGTGGGGTAATTTTGCTTGGGATTTTGCAGTTGGTCCTTTTTTGTTATTTAAGAAATGCTGCAAAAAACTTTTTTTTTCCTTCATAGAATTATCATGAATATATGAAATTTTCTAATGCCAAATTAGGCAAATACTCTAATATTTCACAAGCCAGAGTGTCATAAATGTTGTCATTCAAACTTCAGGGCCTGTGTCTCTAGAAAGTTTTCTTCCATAACATCTCCAGGGCAACACTGTTGCAAACTCTTAATGTGGATTTTGGGAAAACTCATAATAGGAATGGGAAAATCTGCCCTGGAGTTCATCATTAGTGCTCCAGTTTCCTGAAAGACTTATCCCCTATTTTCAGCATCACACTAGAAATTATTTGTCTAACTGATGTTAGTGCAAGAACATTTCCAGATGGACCCTTGTCTGCATCCCCCCACCTCCATTATATTTTCTTTGAAAATAAACTTCTAAAGTGGAGACTCTAATTTAGCAGGAAATTCAGTGATTAGATTGGAAATACTCTAGAAAGAGAGGACTATACCCATAGGTGGTCAGGCTGACATATTTTAGGGTGAAACCAGACTGTCCCCTTGGAAATATAAATAAAAGAACCCTGAAACACTTAAGTTGTATTGTGATGGGTGTTTCTGCTCCCTTACCAGAAAATTAGAGGCTAATCCAAATACCAACAAGCTAAATAATACTTTTTCCTTCTCATCAGAAGAGTTTTATGAAGTTGCAGTGAGAGACATGGTTGAAAGGTTTAGTGAGATCAGGCTCACTCGTGCCACATTGTCACCTGACAGAATTGAATCCACAATTTACACATTTTAATTAATATTAAGAGACAGATTTACCTGCATTTTGGTATTTTTCTGTGGTAGGTAAAAGCACAGGAAAAAAAAAATGTTTTGGTCTCAACACAGGCAAATACTTAGAATAAAAAGTTTGGCATCTGATTTCAGATAATGTTTCACAGCTAGATCTTTCCTTTACCAGTCATAAAGCTATGACTTGGAGAACTCAAACTCCACAGCTGTATCTGAATTTTGAAGCTTGGCACTGTTGCTGGTAGTTGCCAGTAAAAGATGTTTCTGAAGACAGTCTATTTTTAACTCTGTTGATATGAGCCATCTGCTTCCCAAATATCCCAGCTAAAGCATGACTAATGTATATTTAACAATTGACTGATAATGAGCTGAATGACTTTATAATTGAGTAAGCATTTGTAAATCCAGACTCTTCTTTCATTTACCTAATAGGATCTTAAACTTTTGGGATTTGCAAACCACAGTGTTTTTCTATGCATTCCAGTGGATGAGGACCTCTGAATACTGATATGAAGCTAACTTAATTTTCTCTGATACTTTTCACCAGTTCCCTAGACAAAGGCTGTGAACCAAAAAATCAGCTGAACATACCTTAAGAATACTGCCCAAAGTGTATTCTGAACCAAAAGCATATTTGGTACAGATAAAATAACAGTTAAACCTTGTAAAAATCAAAAGTGAATCAAGTGACATAGAATCAAGTTATACTTTGGTAAATTTGCTTTGTAAGTTTCCCTTGTGATTGTCAATACTGTATGGGGCTTGACTTTATCAATGGTAAAATAAACATTCCTATTAACAAATGTTCTTGTTCAAAGAAAATAATGGAAACTTGTGGAATTTCTCATACAAATCTTAATCAGGCACCCTGATCCCTATTTTCCCTCTGTTGATTACAAATATTTTTTTGCCTCTGATAATTATTTTTACAGATTTTGGCCAGTACATTGCACTGTTAAGAATCACTGATGATCTATGATTTATAGCTGAATGTTACCGCCAACTTTGAAAACGTGAATGTTCTTTTCTTCAGAATTGCTCTGAAAAATCCCTTGAGGAGAACAGTCTGGCCCTTCCATTTCCAGTCTGAGCAGGAAGTTAAGGGGAACAAGAAAGCTAGAATAATACCAGAATATTTGTACAAAGTTAAAGCTGAATCTGGAGTGAAATCAAGTGTATGCTTTGTTCTTTTTCTTTTTTAATTAGGCGTGTAATGCTTATCACTAGATGATTTTATCCTGGTGTTTTGGTCACATCTTAAGGTTGCCACAAAGCCCTCCTCTGTAATGAGAACACAACTCCTAATATTTTCTGCCCTTGTGGTCTGCACACCATGGGAACGGCATGTGGATTTATGGCACCCTGAGAGGACCACCTGAGAAGCTCAGCTTTGGGAGACACAGCCAGTCTCTGAACTCCCAGGTGTACTAGATTAGACACCCAAGCCAAACCACATACACTGACCCATGTAATCTCCTTCTGTGCCCATTCTGTTTTCACATCCCCAGTCCCTGCTGCTTTTAGAGCTGTGGTGGAGAGTACAGCTTTTGCTAGCTATGAAGTGCTCAGGCAAAAAGGCATTTTGTATGTAACAATTATTATTAAGCATCATACTGCCCGTACTTAGCCATATATCTAAAGGAAGACACAAACAGTGAAACTGCCAAGGTACTTAGCACTTTTTTGTCTCTACAGTAGTCAATGACTATCAAACAGCCCTGCTTTTTAGCTTTAGCTCAGAAAGACATTTTCATTGGCTGATCTCTGGTTGAATTTTATAGCTAAATATTTTGTGTTTGGGGCCTTCAGTCTTAAATAAGGACGAAAGCACTCAAACTCCAGTGTTGTCTTTGAATTGTGTAGATTGGCAGATTTCTAAGGCAGTTTTACCTTCTTCATCTTGAAAGGAGGGTGGGTGAGAATGAGTAACTGCAAAGCTTAACTTCTTCAGGGGTAGAGTATTTATTAGTTTTGTACAGTAGGAACAAGGAAATGTATGGAGCGAAATCAAGGTAGACTTAAACTTGTGCTCAAGACAATAGAGCAGTGGCATATGAGGAATTTCTCAGTGTGACATGCCTCTTTGCAAAGCTGGCTCTGAAAAGACCTCTGCATGGGGCTCATTGAAATTCTGAAGTCATGGTCCACAAACAGAGCAGGACACACAATGAATAAAGGTCTGTACAAACATGGAACTCAGGGAAAATCGGATTGCTCTGTCATAATCTGATGGTTCAGTCCTGAAAACCATACTCTCAGTGGTATTGCTGTTGGCTTCAACAGCACAATGGGGTTCTCAGAACTATCTAAAAAAAAAAATCAGGTCTGCAAACTCATAAAAAAAACCCCACTAGTCCACATACACAATATCTATTCACTCTTCCTTCACCCTGTTGCCTCAGTATGGCTTATATGTATGTTCTTTCCTGATGGTTTTTCTTTTTTTTTAATGAAAATATGAAATGGCATCTAAGGATGATTTTATATGACATTATTTGCAAATTTTATGTAAAGAAATAAGATAGGATTTTTTTGCTCACAACTTGACAGTAAAACACTAAATTTTTCAAAAGCTAACAGATTTTACTACCTGAGCGGAACAGTTACCCAGAATTCTTTCATAATATAAATGGCTCCTGCACAAACCCATAGCCTGCTCTTGAGTTGGACCATATTTTCTGGAAGGAAATCTGAAGTGAAGTCCTGATCCTGTCTTATCACAGATATAAACACCTAGCAGGAAGTGGAGAATTGAGTTCCAGAATTATTTTGTTTGATTTAATTCAAGGTAAAATCTCTCCTTAATTATAGTTATGAGCACTAATGTGTACAATAAAATGGTAAAAGCTATACAGCACTGTTCTTTAAAAAAAAATTAGTTCCTTACCACTAATATACAACAGTTTCCCCAGAAATCCAATGCTGTCCTCCTTTTTCGGACAGCACCCCTATCATTAGTTTCATCTGGATTTTATCTGAATAAAGAACTGCAGGATCTGCTTCCATGGACTGTAGATGAAATAAGTTTAAGACGATAACTCATTAAGAAAACACGTCAAAAGGGATTTTTCTTTTTGTAGTGCCAGAGGTGTTGACAGCAGCTAACCTAGCTCATTGCTTCTATGTAAACCTGTTCTCTTTCATATTTTTAGGACATGTTGCCAAAGAACTTTGGCAGAGTCTATATTTGCTACTGCTGATTTCTTTTAAAGAGGTTTGTGGGTCATTTGGAAGCTGCAAAGCAAAGTGAGACTTTGCTTTTTGTGTTTTGTCAATTTCATTATGCTTTGGCTGGTAGTTAGGGTCATTTCCAAAAGCCTAATGGACATTTTTATTAGGTTTCTACAAGGGTACTACTTACTTTCCTTCCCTGGCAGATTTCCATATTCACTGTGACTAATGCAACCTCCATTGTTTTTTTGACAAGAGGAAAAATAAAAGACATTTTTTTCATTCCCCAAGGAGAGAAGCTGTCAGCTACCAGAAGAATAAAGACTTCAGTGTTTACTTTTCCACTCAGCCCAATGACTACACAGGGGCAACAGGAGATTTTTAATGGCTAGAATGAAAGAATACACAAAATGGCATCAATGGACTGGAAAAGTAAACAATTTGCATATTTCTTCTTGTCAGTCCACCTTTTCTTCAGTGACATTTTGCTATGGAAACAAGTAAAGATCACTTTAAGATGGCTATTAGCATTTCAGCCAAAACCGGTCACTTTTTGGCCACTTCTTGGAAAGTTTCTATGTCATTTGAATGCACAAAAGTGAATGATAAAGTGACTCAGACTGCATAGAGTGCCTGGCTATTTATTGCTTTAGGGATCAACCTTATGTACGGATGTAGGCAGAATTGCCACTGGAACCAAAAGGGCATTTTGGTTGAGTATAGAATGAAGGATGGTGATGTTGGGAGACAGTCGTCTGCTCTGTGCCTGACCATGGCAACAGGCTTGGATGTTAGGCAGATGTATTTGACTGGGAAATCTCAGCTCCCTCATCCCAAAATAGCTCTGCCAGGATATTTTTTCCTTCCACAGAAAGGGAGAGGGACAATTCTCCTTTCTCAGGGGAGGTGCAGACTGCAGAATTTCTTGCTTTTATCCATGCATCTCACACCCAACTTCAGGCTGCCTCCCCATTTTGACAAGTGCCCATGCAATGATCCTGCTCTGCAGGGTGCTCTGCAGGTGTCTACAGCTGGAAGAGCTGGGATATACATTTTGCTTTTTTTGAAACAAATCAAATTTTTGCAATATGCATCCATAGGAGGCCAGATGCATTATTCAGGAGAGGAAGCAGGGCATGGAGACCATAATATTCGTTATTTACATTCCAATGTGAGCAGAATTATTGTAAGGATTTGACCCTAGCGATTGTTGCATATTCATGCAAAGCAGAGGGTCAGAAGGCTTTCACTTCTCGTCACTTCCCTAGCACAGCAGCACAGACGAAGCATTTATGGTTCCCCCAAGCTCCCATAATACGGCTCAACCTTCTTCTCACTTGGACTGAATATTGCTGAAGAGGATTGCATGGCACATGCTATTGTATGCTGCTGCAGATGCACTTCATCAGCAGGTTCAGGACCTCCTGCAGGTCAGTGGCTCTTGTTTGTCTTGCTGGGCTCTGCAGCAGTCCCTCCCTATCCCTTAAAGGGCAGGTCAACAGAAAGCAGCACTTTTCATCAGTTATCACCATTTCAGAGAGGTTTTTCTCAGTAGACATTTCTACATTTCTCAAAGATTTCTATGTACCAAACCTCTTTAAAGTATGTCTCCATCAGAACAAGCTGGGAAGTTTGGGCAAATTCTGAAAGGCTCAGCCCGCCAAGAGTGAGCTCTGCTTACCTGCACCACTGCCCACCAGCGCTGATCCCCTCTGGCTAATTATGAGGTAGTGCTCTCTTCCTCATATACTGAAAGAGTAAAGCTGGTGCACATTTAAAGTTTTCCAAGGGATTGAACACACAGACACAGCTGGCAATTCTTATACATGTATTTAACTTTCTTATATATATTTGCACACATCTTTGCATTTTTGAGCTTCAGAAATATTATATTTTATTAACAAAACTTTGTTATCCCATCTTTAATTTAAAGGCCATTAGAATAAGTCTTCATTTGTCATAGTTAACAATGTTTTTTCTGTGTTGGGGGTTAATATGTGTACATTTAATTCTCAAATTAACTACTTTTGAACATTATAGATATTACTAAACTTATCATTTAGCTCAATTGAATAGATAAAGTAGGCCTGTAAATTAATTTCTGAATTTTTCATAGATATTTATCAAACATTAGTGTGCAAATTGTCATGAAATTGGCACTGAATTTAAATGAAGATATTCTAGGCATCACTTAATGTTTATTTTATTACAACATCTAATGTGCTACAGAAGCACAGTTAATATTTTTTTAATGGATGGACTTTGTTAAGTTTAGGAACATTCTGTGTTTACCTCATGGTGTTTCAACACACCAGGAGTTCCAGTATGTTGTGCAGCTGAGGAACAAAATTTACTCGAGCATCGTGGCCTCCTGTGAGGATTAGAAATGTTTTGTTTTGTTACCTCCTTTTTATTTCTGACTATCCACCTCTCTGCAATATATTTATAGTATGAAGCTATGAGATTTCTTTGGTACTCATATTCTACGTGTCCATGTTAGTTTCTTACAATTTATGCCAATATTATTTTAACAACGTTCAGTTTTAGCTGTCAGGATAGTTTGAATCTTACAGCAAAATGAAAGATAAGTCTGTGCCATCTGGGAGTTTGGAGCCTAGTTGTTTGGTCCTCTGATAATTATCTTTGTAAAACAGTGCAATGCATCCAGGGGGTTTTTTTGGGGTTTTTTTTTTTTTTTATTATTCAGTTTCATTGATTTTATAGAACTGACAAGTGATGAAAGAATACATTTCATCAACTCAGTGTACCAGTCAGCTTTCCCTGCCAGCCATTGTTAATATTCCACACTTTCTATTCAGGGATTATATTTATATTGGCACATTGTTAGTGTACTCTTATCACTGCAGGACCATTAACCTATTGTGGTCATCTCTGAGGTCTGAAAGGATGGACTTGTCTTAGCTGCATGTGATGAATCAGATAAGGTCCAAACTGCATTTATTTAACTGTATGAATAGGAGACCTCATCTTTCACCTTTCTCCTCTGCAAAATGAGAATTATGACATGCAAACGTCCACACTTAAGTGTCTTTGGACCATTGGCCCAATTTCAGTCAGGTGGGCAGTTCCAGCCTTATTTCAAAAAAGAAAATTAAGTTACAATATAGGTTAATTGATTTTACCATGGAAAAAAAAAGTCTAAAATGGGAATGGGATCCAGCTGTCTATGGTCTCAGCTTTTCTCCTGCCCACTTCGGCAAATTTTTGTGGCTTTGGCTGCAATATTTTCCAACAAGGAGATACTTTTCTGATGCTAAAGTGTCAAAATTACATTCACAAGAATTTGAAGTGGAGAATAAATTCATTACCTGGATTGATTTGGCCTTTCACATGTGACCCCAAGAAGTAGGAAATGGTTTTTATTTTTAATATTTTTATTTTATATTTTTATTTT
>NW_009927845.1:384-12970 GCF_000696875.1 Nestor notabilis | reverse complement strand
CTCCTTATCCATCCATGGAGGTCTCCTGGCATGGAGGTCTTCTTTGCTTTGTCATCACTCGTAAGTATTTAATAAGATCTCTTACGAAAAAGAATAAAGTAGAAGGAATAAAATTGTGCTGTCATTTGGAGGTATGCCATGGTTCACGTGAATGTTATTTGGTGTTGCCAGAAAATCTGGAAGTTGAACCTTATTCCTACTCCCTCTTTCTACACTGGATCAATTTCTCACGTCTTGCCCTCAAATTTTTCATCTCCAGTTTTTGAAATCAGTAGAATGATTCTGGCATTGCTTCCAGGACAAGGTTAATAAAACTTCAAGGTCTTACTCTGAAAGCTTGGTGGGGCTGTGAAAGTTGTCTCTGTTTAGCCTATGTGCCATGTTTCTGTGCAGTGTTAAAAGATCATCACATCAGCTAGCTAAAATCTCATATTTCCATATAGAAGGGCACCCTGTACTGTTAGAAAGTACTCATACTCCTCTTGAAAGGTATGAGAACTGTTTCCATGCTGAAATCCAGACTAAAAACATACATGGTGTTAACTGCTGCCCCACTTTCAGAAGGAATAGATATCTGCACTTCATTGAGGCTGAAAGCAGTCCCTTAGATGGTTACAAAATATTCTAGGTACTGAAAGTTTAGATTTGATTAGATAAGCATTTTGAAATTTCAGATTTTTGATCTTGCTCAAAGTATTAAGAAATTGCTGTTAAAACTTGCTTTGAAAAATGAACATAGAGAATTGACTATGAAATAAAATTTCTGATTTTTTTTTCTCATTTTTGCTATCCTTTATGAAAAAGACCAGTTTTACAAATCCTTATGAGGCAACTTTCTGCATTCAAGAAATGGAATATTCTTGTCTCTTTATCTAGCTGGCAGGTGTCCAGACTGGGTTAGTTTTGCAGCACAGCCACAGGACAGAAAGACTGGTAGGTGCAAACACTAAGACGTTACTCCCCAAATGTACCTCAGATGGGGTGGCTAAACTATCCTCTCTCTTTGCCTGCAGAGGGAACAAGGATGGACAGTTTGGAGTTCACAGCTAAGTTTTAGACATCCAAAATTCAGAGGGATTACTGCAACTCAAAGAACCCAAATGAATTGCGATATCTCCATGACTAATAATTCAACATAGACAAAGTATTAAATACGCACTATCTGTACTTTCTCCATCAAAAAAAAAATTTATCTTGAAGTTGGGGTCCGAGAGAAAACAGTGTGATATATAATAAAGAACTGGCTTGTTCCCACTTGCTAGAACCGATTCTGGCACAAAGGCATTGCAGGAAAGAAAAGAAATATCAGACACCAAAAAGATTCTTGTTTTCTAGTTTGAGGAGGAAAGAAATATGTCAGGATAAAACCTGACATATCTCAGAGATTTTGGTTATTGTATAGCAAAAGGAGGATAAGTCTTTTCATCTCCTGAAAAGAGTTTGATTGTTTGTGTCTTTTAACAAAAACTGGCAAATCTTTTTCAATCTGAATTGGTTTTTGGAGTTCTTTATCAATATGTTCTCAGAAACTATCATACAGATGCAGCATATATTAGAAATGTCAGAATATGATCTGTGAGCCAAAAAGAAAGAACAGCATAGACACGGAAAAGAAATATCTGTTTCTTTGGGTTTTTTTAAATTAATATGCCAGTTCTCTGATTTTTAAAATTCAAAATTAGCATGAGATGAAGGAAATGCTGCACCTTATAAGTCAATGCTTTGTACCATCAGCAACTTTACAAAGAGGCTTATGATGTTTTTTTCATCTTACATTTTACATTAACATTAAAACAAATATCCTCAAGTCCCATAAAAAAATCCATAAACTAACTTGTTATCCAGTTCTCCTAGCTTTAACATCAGTCTGTTGTATGAAAACTTAATTCACAATTGCAATTGCATAGTCTTTCTGCACATCTGATGTATTCTGAATTAAAATACCTCACCATAGACCAAATCTTCAGACTGTAGATGTCCAGGAGAGGCCTCAGGAGTGGTGAGATACAAGAATGTGTGAGATTCATTAATCTGACTTCTTTACTAATTAACGCTCTCTTCTAGAGAAGAGAACTCAGCTTTACAAATAGAGTCATGTGGTCTTCAGTCTGAGCTAGTCCCAGTCCCTAAAAAATTAAAATCAGACAAATAAATAGTTAATTCCATGATATTTGGCAATTCTGTCCATCCACAGAAAACAGTGGATCAATTTCAGATTTCAAGACTGAAAATTATCTTTATTTCAAGCCACTGCAAAGAATGGATAAGTAGTGAAACAGTCAGTGAAGGAAAATAAAAGCAGCCTTACAAGGTATTAAAAATAGTTTGAGTTTGACTTTTATGTAATACAAGTGAAAAAAAATGAATTAGTTATTTTGAAATGAAGCAGACAATATTTTGTCATCCTGAAAATGCCAGCCTAGGACACAATGATTTGATGTTGCCATGCCTTTTTACTGAGTGAAATCCAAAAGAAATCAGATTTATTTCATTATTTTTATTTTTATTACTGTCTTTTAGCTCCCTCAGGTTTCTTTAAGACCTTCTGTACTGTCAACTCTCTTCAGAGAAATTCAAGAAAGGACAGCTTCTGGGAACAGACTTTATCAGCAGACCCACACCATTGTCAATGTCTACAGCACAATGTTATTCAAGAGAGCAATGGGCTAAGCCATACTATAGTATTTGGCCAGCATCATTAGTTAATGACTCAGTCTAAGTCTGTCTAAAAGGTCTATCTAATACATCTGCTGCAGAATATAGAAAAAAAACCCCACATTCTTAAAACACAGCAGGCTAAGAAAAATACATGCACATTTAACAATAGGGACTAAAATCCCCAGATCAATGCTAGCTTGTTTGTCTTCCTCTTTATGGAAGAGGAATGCTGTTTACAGTGCTGTTTGCCCCAGTAAAAATCCCAACACATACAAGTTTTATCTTTATTCATCTTTGCTCATTCAGCTCACTCTGTTGGGTTGGGATTTTTTTTGTCTTTATCAGTGTTAATGATAAAGATCATTGCAAAGTACAACAGAAAAAGGAAATATTATTAGCTGTGCATAGCACAGAGTAAACAAATCTATGTTTATTCAGAAAAGAATCAAGCATATGTTAAATAAAAACACTGCAAATACAATCAGTTAAACTGAGTTTCAATTCAACCACCCAGCTGGAAAATACTTCATATAAGGAATGGAAATAGGGTCACAATAAGCCACATCATAAGCAGTAAGGTTATATATTCAAACGGTTTATGTTAGTTGAATCGCATCTGGTTCTAAATATTGCGTGATTGTCAGGGTGACAGGTAGTATAATGCCATTGTGAAGCACGCAGTTCAACTCATCTGCAGACCGGTTTATGGTTTGACTGCTATGCCCTCGACCTAACCATTTTTATTAAAAGTCTTGAAACTGATATGTTTTAACTGAAGAGCCCATAGGGGTTACGTACTTGGACTTGCATCTTTTTATTTTAAGCATCATTTTTTCACTGTATATTGGGATCCAAAAATATAAAGTAACACATTTGGGAGCATTCATCACAAATGCAATTTTGCAGCTTTGTCTGACACAGTAGCCCTGCCTGCATTTTTTGTACTAAAAACCAATGTCACTTGGCATTGATGCTATTATTTGCTGCTACATACGTGGTATTAAAATATTTAATTTACTTTTACATTATTCCACTTTCAGAATATTATTTATAATTAGATGGAATCAAGTTGACTATCATTTTACTGTGATATAACACAGTAAGACCTAGTATTATATTAGTATTAAAAAATACATTTGAATAATACAAGAGCTGCCACAAAAGAAACAGGATACTGCTTGATTTCCAATTTTGAACACAACTGGGTTAAAAAAAACCCAAATTTTGAAACTTTTAAAGTAATGAATGTTTAAAAAAACCATGAAGAAGTTCATACTTTTTTTTAATAAAAAATTTGCTTGCCAAGCCCAAATATATAATACTAGGTTGGCTGGGCTGAACTTCTTATTCCAGATATATTTAGCTAGATGTACCTGTAGTTTTTAATAAAGATTTGGGAGGAATAAGACTGCGTGGAAGTGCTAGAACCTTACGTATATCCATATTTCTTTTAGAAGTATTTCAGCTTGTTTTACAGTACTACTGCATATTTTTATTAAGAAATAGGTCCACATCATGATAATTTTAACTTGTACAGGCTTTTGAAGGAAAGCTGGTACCAGAGTACCACACCTGACTTTGGATTTGGTGCTCTGTAAGCTTGATTGCTGGATCTGAATGACATTTCTGTTGTCATTCAGTGTGGTTTGATGTTGTCAGATCATGCAACATCCTCTCATTGACATTCACACTGCATAAACAGCCCACAATTATCAAAATGAGAGGCTGTTATTGCCACAAGAAGAATGCAGCCCTACCCCGGAGTGTGCAAAATGACGGGTTGCAATCACCAGCCTTGGATGAGCATTCCTGAACAGCCCCTTTTGACGGAAGTTCGGGTCTGAGTTTCAGAGCCCTATTCAGTGTGGTAATACACATAATTGATGCCTTTTCATCCTCCTTTGTTCAAATCTCCAGTCAGCTTAATTAAGATCTTGTGAAGCGGTAATGAAGTAAACATTTCAACGAATATCTGCATTAGTTTGATGGCAGATGCCTGCAATTAAAATACTGTAGCTACTTTACAGCACATATATTGCACGTTGCTTTCAGATCTGTTCAGAACTTCCCAAATGAGTGTTTGTGTTTTTCCTGGATTGCACAATACTAGCCTGAGCCCTGACCATGGACCTGCACAAAGACTGAGGGAAATCAAACGGGACACAGACTAGACCTATACAGTACTTGGGCTTACTTTTGCTTTTCTCTTTGTGGAAAGGACTTTGATTGTGGTGCTATATGTTAGAAGAATTTAGTAAAGCCACCTGAGCATTCAGTGTAGCTGCTGAAATTTAGTAAGGGTGTGGTGGGTTGACTCTGTCCAGACACCAGGTGCCCACCAAAGCCACTCCATCACACTCCTCCTCAGCTGGACAGGGGAGAGAAAATATAACAAAAGGCTCATTGGTTGAGATAAGGGCAGGGAGAGACCACTCAGCAATTAACATCATGGGCAAAACAGACTTGGCTTAGGGAAATTAATTTAATTTACTGACAATCAAATCAGAGTACAGTAATGAGAAATAAAACCAAATCTTAAAACACCTTCTCCTCACTCCTCAATTCTTCCCAGGTTTAACTTCACTCCTTAATTCTCTACCTCCTCTTCTCAAGCAGCACAGGGGGACAGGGAATGGGGGCTGTGGTCAGCTCATCATTTACTGTCTCTGCTGTTCCTTCCTCCTCAGGGGACAACTCCTCCCACTCTTCCCCTGCTCCAGTGTGGGGTCCTTCTCACAGGACACAATCCTCCACAAACTTCTCCAACGTGAGTCCTTCCCATGGGCTGCAGTTCTTCATGAACTGCTCCAGTGTGGGTCCCTACCACGGGGTACAGTCCTTCAGGAACAGGCTGCTCCAGTGAGTTCCCCACATGGTCACCAGTCCTGCAGCAAACCTGCTCCATTGTGGTCTCCTGTCTTCATGGGGCCACAGGTCCTGCCAGGAGCCTGCTCCAGCACAGGCTGCCCACAGGGACACAGCTGCCTTTGGGTATCCCCCTGCTCCAGTGTGGAGTCCTCCATGGGCTTCAGGAGGATATCTGCTCCACCATGGACCTCCACAGGCTGCAGGCACACAGCCTGCTTCACCATGGTCTGCACCATGGGCTTCATAGGAATTTCTGCTTAGTGCCTGGAGCACCTCCTGCCCTCCTTCTTCACTGACACTGGTGTCTGCAGAGATGGTGCTCTCACGTATTCTCACTCCTCTCTCCAGCTGCAATTGCTCCTGTGTGACAATTTTTTAGCTCTTCTTAAATACATTATCTCAGAGGCGCTGCCACCATCACTGATGGGTTCAGCTTTGGCCAGTGGTGAGTCAGTCTTGGTGCCGCTAGCATTGGCTCTATTGGACATGGGGGAAGTACCAGAAGCTTCTCACAGAAGCCACCACTGTAGCCCCCCTGCTACCAAAGCCTTGCCATCCAAACCCAATTCACAGGGTCAGATTTAAGGATAGGAGGCAAAGAATGTGAGAAAAAAAGAGAAGTGACCAAATGGAAGAAGGGATATAGTAGATAACATAGTTCCTTTGCCAAAACCGTCACTGGCTTGTCTTGACAGCTGTAAGAGTTTAGTAACATACACACATTAGGCCATGCCTTTGAGTTCAGAAGATGGGTCAAGATATCCCCTGTGGTGTGAAACACCCTTATCTTCATTAAAAAGCTCTTGACTGCTTTATTTAAAGTTTCTTGAACTGAACCCTTCATCTCAAACTGCCTACCCTCATAGTCAAGCAGGCCCTTTAAGCCTTGCAATTGTTCTGACTTACGTCAACCATCTGCTTTAGGGGAGAGCAAGCAGTTCCCATGTGGTATCTATACAACACCTAGAACAGAAGTACCTGCCATTAAAGTAACCAACTCCATATGCCAGGTAGCAGGAGGCAGTGAGCTTGTTTGCTCTGTATGTGAAAAGGTAGACCACCACCCAGGGCGGGAGAGCTTCCCTGGCAGGTTTTATTATATTGACAGAGCTATGAAGGACATTTGAGCTCTTGGAAACTGAAATGACACAGCCCAGAAGCAGAGGAGCTGGTAGTAAATAAGAAGCTGTCAGAGTAATCCAACAGACAAACTATGTGGAGCAGAAAGGCAAATGAATCAAATAGGTTTGGCTTATAGGTATTACTGCAGAGAAGAAAGAGGCAGCCCATTTAAAGACCTGACAAGAAATTATAAAGAGGTGGCTTTGATATGAAATTTCTTGCACAGAAGTGACCTTTAATTTATGGAGGTTTTTACTGGTTTACTCAAACAGAACACCCGAGGGGAAAAAAAGAAAGAAAGCTAAAAACCACAACAGCCTGTCTGTCCCTTCCCAGTTCTCTTTTCCTGGGGGTCGGTAACAGAAATCCTTTTGGGGAAAACCATTATCACTGCCAGCCTGCAGTCTAACACAGCACATCCGATACAGAAGCATATCTTGGTATTTACTTTTTGGCCTCATTAGAGAAACACATTCTTGCTGCATCTTCATTTTTATCCCATGGAAATGGAAAGGAGGAGTGATAGACAAGAACAAAAGAAATAAATTGATCCCCTTTTTCTTCCGTTTCCTTCTTACCTGCTACCCAATTAGTACACTTACATGTCCTTGTATCATTGACTGTGATTTCCAGTACAGCAGTAAGTCCTTCATTACTGCTAGCTCCCAAAGCTTCTTAGTGAGGGAATTACCATTCACAACTGTTTTGGTAAGCACAGAAAACACAATCTAGCAAAAATTCTTATATAGTTACTGATAATGATCTAACCTCTGCAAGGCAATTCCGATCATCCATTCACTTCCATATTTTCTTGCAAAAGAAACCAGTTTACTGCAGCCCGAGCTGGAGAGGACGTAGATATCAATAAGCAGACTGCAGGCAGCTGGGAGCTTACTCACCCCATGCTGCTTTCCTGCAGTACTTCTAGATGTTTGGTGAAAGCTCTCTGGGAAACCTTTCATGTTATTAGTACTAAAAGGAATGAATTACAGAAAACAGTGATTCAAGAGACCTATTAGGACTTAAGGCACTGCACATTGCTCTCAGAGTTGATTTTATAGTATTTTGTCCACTGTAGTTCTCATTTTGCCAAAGGGATATACAGGATTAAGAGGAAAATGTTTCTGAAAGAGAGCTATAACCATCTAAATTAACATAGGAATTCAGCAGCTAACAAAAGGAAACAATATTACTTTTTTTGTTGTGCTACCACATTACCCAAAACAAGATAATCCCACTGCCACTGACATAAGTAGTCATTACTTTATATTGCCAGAAGAGATAGAAAAGCTATTTGAAAAAGTGGGTGTGTTGGAACAAGAGTCTGGATAACGTGAAAATAAATTTGTGATGGAAGAATTAGAGCAAAGTACCAGAATAGGGCTTTGATGTAATTAAAAATCAATGACACTTAACACCAAATAGTGTAATGGGTGAGTAAAACTAACTCCAGGACACTAACCTACTGGTACAGCCTGCATGTGATTCATGCAACAAGGTAAATATATGACTGCTTTTGCTGGTGGAATAAATCTATGTTAAATAATAGTTCTTACTGTGTTACAGAATGTGGCATTTTTACTGGGGATACATCGGTGTTCACAGATATTCATTTCACATGAGCTTTTACAGCTTGACATAGTCTGTACCTTAATGTTTACACAATGAAAATATATGGTAGCAGAGAAAGCTTTTTTTTTTTCTTTTCACTCTAGGCATTTAAAATTGTTTTTCTATAGATGTGCCAAATTGAATATGCTTTAAAAATCCCATACCAACAGCCAGTGACAGAGCCTTGGGCGACATAGTTTAGTGTGTGGTGTCCCTGCCCATGGCAGGGGGGTTGGAACTAGATGATCTTAAGGTCCTTTCCAACCCTAACTATTCTATGATTCTATGATTCTATTCTTCCTTGTCAGCATATCTCCTGATTTTAGCTTTATGAAGGATCAAATAACACCATATTAAGACATCGATTAAAAACAAAAACTGTTGCTGAGTTTTGAGACATCAGTTTCAAACTTGACTTTTAAAAAATGTGACTTTTTAAAAATATTTGCTTTATGCCACTATTATGTGCCACAGATTAATGGCTAATGATACATTCCACAGAAATACAATCCAGGAACTTCCATTGCATCATCTCTTATAACTGCTTATGTTTTCAAGCATTCTTCAGATTTGGTCCTGGTGACTAGTGAAAGCCCTGGTGTATGCTAATTAATTGCAAATGTTATCTGAACTATTTCAAGTATTAGAAAATATTTTAAGTTTTTCCGATGCTGATACCTTCAACTACATGCCCCAGTAAGCTACCCCTGCATTTACCCATTCTTGTACAAGACTAGATTATGTGAAGGTTCACTTTTCTTTACCTTCTGTTTGCAGCCCATGGTTCTTGTTAAGCTATTGTCCGTAAATTTGAAAACATCACTCATGTCTATATATAAATAGCTGCATATAGAGATTAATTCACCTCATAACTTTCTTTTTAATTAGGTGAATTAGGTAAGCTCCATGGAACTTACACTCTAAGGCTGGTTTCCAACACTTGGATACTCCCCCGAATTCTCTCTAATATTATTTCCACATCTTAATATAGGTGTCCCAGAACTGGAAATGGCTTATAACAGACTTATCAAAGTCCTATCCATGGGAAAGATCACTTTCTTATGCCTGATATCTAGTTTTTTGCAGGTTGAACTCAATAGACCCCAAAATCTTTTTTAAGTCCTCATTAAATTTCCACATGCCATGACAAAGCCTGTCTTCTTTCTCTGTTGTATTACTTTTGTTTACCTGCACTGAAGTGTTAAATACGTAAGTTTCTACTGTAGTCAATGAAGATCTAGTCAATTCAGTCAATGAGGTCTAGAAAGTAGATTTACTGTGGGAAAAGCTGAACTGTCCAGGCTTGAAACCAATCCATCCAAAACATCCAAATTAATCCATCCAAACCACCCTAATAAATAATAAATTACCCCAACATTTGCTACTTTGTCAGTCTTCGGATCATCCATAAGCTTTGCCATGAAGCATTTGTATTTCCTAAACTATTGATAAAAATGTTAAGTGCAGTTGAATAATTATCTAAGAAGCCATAGAGGTAATAGCTAATAAATAACCCCTGTCTGAGATCTATTACTGAGTGAGTTTTTAACCCATTTAATACCTGACTAGTTAAAGAATTCTCCACCAAAACAATTCTAAATCTAGAGCTGTTCTAGTCAAAGGAAATTTATTTCCATCCTATTTCATTTATCAACCATAAATATATTCCTAGCAAAAAAAAAAAAAAAGTATATATAGTCTGCGAGATGGTCCCTGACACCGTGCTAATTAATGTCAATCATACATTTAATTTCAAATTTTGGGGTTTAGAGTTTTAAGTGAATTATTAACCATTTATGATTGCAATTATGTCAAACTAATGGCTTGGAATTCCCTGAGAATATTCCAAGGTATTTAAAATCTTTTAGTATATGGAATTTCTTAAGTTGTCAAAGATGTCTACAATGGTTCATTAAAATCTTTTTGCACTTAAAGCTGTGACTGCAAGTAACAAAGAGTAGTTGACTGGGAAATGTTTTAATGTCAGAAGATAATATTCTCTGAAAGATACTTTAAGATGGCAAAAACTTTGCTCAGGCAGCGCTGAAGAGATGAAAATGTTGTTGTGATCTTCCATGGAGAAATTAAGAAAAAGCAATTATAGCAGTATTATATTGGATTTCCTGTTTTACTTTTATTTCACCTTACAGGCTCTTTGCAGAAAATCTAAGGGATGGGATTCAGCCCAGATAAACTCAGTGACCTTATGTCTGTCCCCTCCCATCTTGTTCTCAGGCATTTGCATCTTCCATTTGTAATGACTGAGAGAATAATATTGCTACAAATTTAGGGGCAGCTTCTTAAAGCTGTGTAGAACACTAAAGTTCCTGACTGGTGCCTGGAGAGGTTTCTGAAGCATACTAGAAATACCAGTTGATGACTATGTGTTTCTTTACATATTTAACTACCCTAGCTGTTTTTTCCCAGGGTACAGTTAACTTTCTTCAAAGTAGCTTCATGGTATGGGGCCATGTTTCGGATTTGGGCTGAAACCAGCATTGATAAGCCAGGGTGTCCTGGTTTTGCCTGGGATAATATTCTTACTAGTAGCTAGTACAGTGCTGTATTTTGGCTTTAGTCTGAGAATACACCACACGGGTGTTTTTATTATGGCTGAGCAGTGCTTACACAGAGTCAAGGTCTTTTCTGCTCCTCACCCCACCCCACCAGCAATGCACAAGGAGTTGTGAGGATATGCAGCCAGGACAGCTGACCCCAAGTGACACAAGGGATATTCCATAGTTTATGATGTCATGCTCAACATAGAAACCTGGGGGAAGAAGAAGGAAAAGAGGGATGTTCACAGTGATGGCATTTGTCTTCCCAAGTAACCATTACACATGATGGAACCCTGCTTTCCTGGGGATGGCTGAACACCTGCCTGCCAATGGGAAGTGGTTAATGAATTCTCTGCTTTGCTTTGCTTGCATATGTGGCTTCTGCATTATGTTTTTATCTTAACCCATACAAGTTTTCTCACTTTTCTGATTCTCTCCCCCATCCACCACAGGGGTAGTAAATGAGCAGCTCTGTGGGGCTTAGTTGCTGGTTGGGTTATACCATGACACTACCATGACAAATCTGGTCCTTGACCCTTCTACGAACCATACGGTCTAGATATTTTTAATAAAAAAGTACTAGTTTTACAGCTGCTATCAGCATTTCAAAGATATGTGCATATATTAAAATTATAACAGCAAATATAAATTTATTATGGTCACATAAATCCATTACTCTGTTAATTATTCCAGGCAAATTGTGTGCACAGAATAATATTACATACAACAGCTAATATTCACTTGGCCTTTTTGGTCATTCACCATATAAATTCTTCATGCTTAAAAATCATGCTACCTTATGCTGTGGTATTCATGCAATAACTCACAGGTCTAACCTTCAATTTCAAGTGATGCTAGAAAGCCTTTTTGTTTTCCATTGTTCTTCCAAGCTATGCCTATTCTACTAAGTAAAATGGTTAAGGACATTTCTCTGAGGCCAAATGGCATGCTTTGACTGATGCTCATATAGCTAAACTCACTTTCCCCTGAAACGAAGTATCTAAATTCAAATTATCATTGGGAATAATTTTTGAGAAATGTGGTCCCTGAACAGTGCCAGACCACTGTCTGGGGTCGTGCTAACTAGTACACACCAAAAGCATGCCAGGAGCTGTGCTAAGCAGAAAAGATTATGGGCATTTGGAGTTCAGCACTTGAGACTGTATCCTGACACTGTTTTGTTCCCTGGCTGATCTTAGCTGCTGTTTATACACCACTGGGGCTCTAACATGGCTGGTAACAAAGCAAGTTCATAAAGAAACAGCCTGTTGGAAAAGAACAATGTCTCAAGGGTCAGAAAATCCCTTACCCTTATAGGCATCTTATGGAAATCATCAATACTAATGTCAAGAATTTCCTTTCTTGGGACAAGCAGATTTACTCTCCTGAAGGATGCCAGAGTGTGTGTTTTCCTCTTCATGGATCATAAGGGTGAGGAAGCCCACCCAGCATTCAGCTGGCAATGGTCTCGTGGTTGCTGATTTATTTGATGCTTTAGTTGCAGATGTTTGTTTACACTGGGGAAATTGAAATCACTTGAATTGGACATCTTCTTTCCTTCTATAGCCAATGAAGAGCTAAATGCTGCCAGAAGAATATCCTGAAGACCCATGCAGCTATCCAAAAAGGATTCTGAAGGCAAGGGTTATATCTCAGCTCCTGCCTCTCTCTGGATAGAATCATAGAATCATAGAATAGTTAGGGTTGGAAAGTACCTTAAGATCATCTAGTTCCAACCCCCCCTGCCATGAGCAGGGGCACCACACACT
>NW_009927845.1:0-248 GCF_000696875.1 Nestor notabilis | reverse complement strand
CTTGTGATGTTAGAACCCATCCCCCCTTGTCCTACCACTACAGTCCCTAATGAAGAGTCCCTCCCCAGCATCCCTGTAGGCCCCCTTCAGATACTGCAAGGCTGCTATAAGGTCTTCACGCAGCCTTCTCTTCTCCAGGATGAACAGCCCCAACTTTCTCAGTCTTTCCTAATACGGGAGGTGCTCCAGCTCCCTTATGATGCTCTTGGCCCTCCTCTGCCAACAGCTCCATGTCCTTTTTATGTTGA